>NW_027133088.1:0-61357 GCF_026122565.2 Emydura macquarii macquarii
CCATCCCACACTGATGTCTGTGAAACGACCCCTGTGATCCACAAGCCCTGCAGGACCGTGGAAGAGTACCCCTTGCGGTTTATGTATTTGGTTGCCAGGTGTGCAGGCGCTAAGATGGGGATGTGCGTCCCATCAATGCCCCCCGCAGTTTGGGAAGCCCATCGTGGCAAACCCCTCCACTATGTCCTGCACATTTCCCAAAGTCACTATCCTTCATAGCAGAAGTCTATTTATGGCACTGCACACTTGATTCACTGCTATGCCCACTGTAGATTAACCGACTCCAAATTGATTCCCAACCGAGCGGTAACAGTCGGGGGTTGCCAGTTTCCAGAGAGCAATGGTGACTCTCTTCTCCACCGTCATGGCTTGTCTCAAGCGAGTGTTCATGCACTTCAGGGACAGTGCCAGCTCCGAGCACAGTCCAAGGAAAGTTGCCTTTCGCATACGAAACTTTTGCAGCCACTGATCATCATCCCACAGCTGCATAACGATGCGGTCCCACCTGTCTGTGCTTGTTTCCCTGCACAGAACCTGCAGTCCACGGACTGCAGAGGAAACGTTACAGCCTTTGCAATCCGGGAATTGTTCTGCTCGATGGCCTGTAGCAGGGCAGCCACGGTGGCCTAGGTGTAGTACCTGCTTCACCTTCTTGCTCTATTTCTAAAGTACTCCATGATAAGCCACGATGTATTTGTCACAATCACAATTACAGTGCAGAGTTCAGCTGTCTCCATGTCTCTGAAGCAATGGCAATCATGGGGAGTAAAAAAAACGTTGTAAAAATAGTTTTCCTGTTTGTTTGGGGGGGAAGGATGGAGGAAGCAGCGTTGCATCCTGGGACAATGACACTTGTCCCAACAGCCACCGTGGCTAGTTGCACTGTGGGATAGCTACCCACACTGCACTGCTTTCTAATTTGAAGTAAGGCTGACCAGTGTGAACACAAGAGACCAGCACAAACAGTGTAGTGTGTATACTCTGCTGCGATTTCTATAAATCAACTGCTGAAAGTCAAATTAAGCTAATTCGAATTAGCACTGCAGTGTAGACATAGCCAAAATAAAGCAAATGCTGGAGGAAATTTAAGTTTAGACTGACACTCCCGCCTCTCACTGCGTAGCTGTCAGGGTGTTCAACGCTGCACTTGTACTCCGATGACAGACCGCTCTTTCTGACATGCCACATCTGCTCTGTCTCGCCAGTAAACATACACACCATTGGTAGGACACACTGGGAATTGTAGTTCTGCTCAGTTTGTTCAGAGGCTGGACGATCCCAGCCACATGGCCTACAGGAGACAAACAACAGCCAGACCCAGTGGTGCTTTCCCTCCCAACACAGGATCCACAGCTACTCCTCAGACACCCCTGTCATCATCTCCTGCTCTACATGTCAGAGAATCCACACGGGAGAGTAACCCCAGCAATGCACTGAATGTGGGAAAAGCTTCAGTCGGAGCTCACACCTTTAATGGCTGGCAGAGACTGCACGTGGGGCAGAGTCCAAGTGAATTCTCTCCCTTTGCGGCATTCAGGGTTTCGCCCTGCCCTGGCAGATGGGACGGTTCATCAGGAGAGGTTTCTGGCAGATACTGACGACTGTGACAATTGTTCTGAGCTGGGCTATTGTTGCTGGCACCTCTGGCTTTTCCGTAAATAGAACAATTATTTTTCTGTGACAAAACCTAAGTAGGAAGCAAAATAGCAGCGATTCTTCATGTCCTGTAAAGTCACAATTATGGCCTGTCCCCACTTCACCTCTTTTAGTATTAACACAGGCATATAGATACTTTCCTTGCTCCTTATGCTTTAATTCCAATCTGTAATGACCTTCCTATGAGCTTCAGGGTCTTTTAAAGCTAAGATAGCTGTACTGAGCTCTCTAATAATTAAATGGCCCATGCTCTGATTTGACCGTTTACTCCTCCCTCCTCCAAGAGCATTTGGAGGTGTGAATTGAAAAGGACACACTCCTTGATATTTTTCTCAATGGTGGAATTAGCTGAAAACCCATTATTGATCTGTTCCTCTGGACTCCCTGGGGATCGTTGTCCTAGCGGTTCTTTTTCTTGGATTTTCTCCTCTATTTTTAATGGCTTGCTGCTCTTTGTTTTGGCTCATGGCCTCCATGTGACTCCCCCTGGGGTTCAGGATGACCTTCCCCTGGATTTAGTATAGTGAGACTTTTAACCCCTTCACACTTGGTAGCTGAAGGCTGCTATAAAATCCCCCCTCACCCTTCTCTTCTGCAGACTAAATAAGACCAGTTCCCTCAGCCTCTCCTCATAAGTCATTGTGGGAAAGGAAAGAGAGGGAAAACTCCAAGTTATTGCTAGTTAAGAATTCAGAGAGACTGATTTGAGGAGGCTCAGGACTGGAAGGGATTATTGGGGCCTGGTGGAGGGCAGAGTTGGGGACCTTGTGATGGCAGAAAGGGGCAAAAGAGTCAAAGATGGAGGAGAGTGAGTATCAACAACCAAACTGATGGAAAATAGGGCTGAGAGCATATGAGAAGCCATCAGCGCTGGTGGTGTGGAAGTTACACAAAAGCCGAGTGACAGGGTGTGTGGTGTAGGGGATGACGGGTCACACTGAAAGAGATCAGGTGATGGTTGGAGAGATGGAACTCAGCAACAAAGAGAGTAAAGCTTGGTGATGGAGTGATAAGACATTAGGCGTGAGAAACTTCTCAGACTGTGAACTTCCACAAGGCTGAACTCAGCCAAATTAGGACACAGCACCCTTAATTAATGTGGAGACATCCTTTCCCCCTCTTGTCACGCAGGTTTAAAGTCAATGGCCCCAGGCGATCACATTCTGCAGGTGTATTTTCCCACTTTGTCACGAAGCTCTTTGGTTTTGACCCCATAAATGATAGGGTTGAGCATGGGGGGCACAAGGAGATAGAGGTTGGCCAAGAGGATGTGAACGTGGGCAGCGATGCCCTGACCAAACCTGTGTGTCAGAGCGGAGAAGAGGACTGGAGTATAAGACATCAGCATCACACAGATGTGGGCTGTGCAGGTGTTGAGTGCTTTCCGGTGGGCTTTTTTGGAGGAGATCCTGAGGACAGCTCTGATGATCATCCCGTAAGACAGGCCAATGAGTGTGAGATCTAATATGATGACCACAAATGTTGTCACCAGGCCGTACGTCCGGTTGACTTTCGTGTCCCCACACGAGATCTTCATCACAGCGATGGGCTCACAGTACGTGTGGGGAATAAGGCGGTTGGCGCAGAATGGCAGCCTACGCAGTAGCAGGGGCACTGGCAGAACCAAGAGAACAGCTCGTATTAGACCCACTAGCCCTAGCTTAGCGATTCGTGCGTTGGTGAGGATGGTGGTGTATCTCAGTGGTTCACATATGGCGACGTAGCGATCGAAGGCCATTGTCACAAGGACGGCTGATTGCATAGTAGCAACTGTGTTAAGGAAGAACATCTGGGTGAGGCAGCCATCCACGGTGATGTCTTTGAATCTGAACCAAAATATGCACAGTGCCTTCGGCACAACGCAGGTAGACATGCCGATGTCTGTGAGCGCCAGCATGCAGAGCAGAAGGAACATGGGCTTATGCAGGGTCTCCTCTTTTTTGACAACAAACAGAACCATGAAATTTCCCACCAGGCTGATGATGTAGAATGTGGAGAAAGGGATGGAAATCCATATGTGGGCAACTTCCAGTCCCGGGATACCGTTTAGGATGAATGTTGACGAATCGGAGGGGGTGAGGTTGAAAGTTGCCATGAGATGTTTGAAGCGCTGATCTGGCTCCGTAATATTCAGGGTATCTGTGGAGGGAGAAAAGCAGAGCGAGGAGGGTCACACACTTGATAAAAAATAGCACGGTAAATATTTTATAGTTCGTAACAATCTAGACAGCGGGTGAGCAGTGCAGTGCCAACATTTGCAGAAGGCATCAAATTTTTTAGGACGAGCAGCAGGGTGGAAGATGATATTCGATGTCAATAAGGATGAAAATACGGGGACTGTTACCTTATAAGGGAGAGAAATAAGAGGGGATTTAAGAAAATTCCGTAAAATACAGACTGGCAGAGGGTATAGCAAAGATGTGTTCTCCCTGTCTCATAACACAAGGTCAAGAGGACATTCAATTAAACTGAAACATGGCAACTTCAAAACTGATTAAAAAAAGAATGCTTTCTTCCCTCAGTGCATAATTAGACAGAGGAACTCATTGCCACAAGATGAAATTGAGGGCAGGAGCTAAGCAAGAATCGGAAAGGTATAGGACACTCTCATGGATAGTAAGAATCTTCCATTACAATAGTTACAGCTAAATAAATATATTTGAAAATCTATACACCTGCTTCAGGGCACAAGCTGATCTGTAGCTGTTAGGCATTAAGGTGATACCCTTATGAAGTTAGGTTATCCCCCCACCACCTTCTTTGGCAGGCCCTGGGGTTATTGTTGTCAGAGAGAGGACACTGGACTAGAAGGACCATAGGTCTGAACCTCGATACAATTCGCTGTTGGAAAGGAGCCATGTTTTCCCCATGGAAACAGACACTATCATGCCAGGCTGGGACTTTGTGCTCTCTACCTTCCCTCGTTTCCTTCAGTGAGACACTTTCTCTGAGACATAAGTATAGTGGTTTCGTTATTCGTTATTCGTTAACATGTTCCTTGTTAACTGACAAGGGTGAGCAGAAACACCCGTAAGCAACCCAGCTGCTTACTCTTCCCATCTCATGCTTGAATCCTGATAAATTTTGCAGATGCCACATAAATTGGGAGATCGTAAATAATAAAGAGGATGGGTCACTGATTCAGAGCAATCTGGATTGGTTGGTAAACTGGGTTGAGGCAAACAATATGTGTTCTAAGAACAAAGAAGGTAGGCGATGCTTACACAGTGGGGACTTTATCGTGGGAAGCAGATTTTGGGGGGTGAACATGAGGTCCCTGTGTGACCCTCTGGCCAAAAGGAGCTAAATTTTATCCCCGGGCTGATAAACAAGGGAATCTCAAGTAGAGGGAGAGAAGTTATTTTACCTCTTTCTTTGGCACTGGCGGAACTACTGCTGGAAAATGTGTCCTGTTCCAGCATGCACAATTAAAGTTGGATATTGATACACAGAGATAATTAAGGGATGACTTGATAACAGCCTACAAGTACCCACATAGGGAACAAATATTGAATAATGGGTTTTTCAGGGTAGCATAGAAAGGTCTAACATCATCCAATGCCTGGAAGTTGAAGTTAGAGAAATTCTGACTATAAATAAGGTGTGCATTATTTAAATATAGAGAGTACTTAACCATTGGAGCAATTTACCAAGGGACATGGCAGTTTCTCCATCACTGAGAATTTCTAAACCAAGGTTGGATGTTTCTCTATAAGCTCTGGTCTAGGAATTCCTTGGGGCAGGTCTCTGACCGGTGCTGTACAGGAGGTCAGACTAGATGATCACAATGGTTCCTTAGGGCTGAGGGATCTGTGAACACGTCCCTGCAGCACAGACAGGAATCAGCTGGAGGCATTTACCCTGCAAGCTGGTGACTGCGCCTTACTGAAGGCATTTGTTTTTATTCCTGACAGTGCTGAATTTAGCCCCAGGGGAAACGTCTCATGTAAATTTTGGAGTTTGAAAAGGATACTCTGGGTGAGTTTCCACACAACGGAGGCATCCCGTGTGACATTGCATGGATGAAAGTGACCCCACGAAATCTCCGCACTGAGGAATGTCTGTACAACTGTCCCCATAAATGGCTAGCATAGCTGGTTAAAAAATGATCCCAGAGAGTCCCAGGTTCAGTGTCTGTCTCCCAGTGGCTCACTGTGTTAGCCAGCAGCCAGGGGCCTCTGCCCGTGGCAGCTGTATTTACTTAGGCACTGACATGACCCAGAATTCTCTGCTCTCATTATACACTGTGCACACTTCTCAGCTTGCTCATTGTTGCTGTGAAGCAGACCCCGAAGCCCCACACAGTGTGTGTGGGAGCAACAAGGGCAGCAGCACAGCACAGGTGCCTTGGGATCTGCTACTGTGTGTGTGACGTTCCTCACCTAAGAGAAACTGTCACTGATCCCCCCTAGCCAAGTGAGCAGGTGGAACGGGGGCTCCTCACCCTGCAGAGGAAGAGTTGGGGGGAGCTTCGGGGGGCTCGGAGGTTCTGGGTGTCACGGGTGACTGGGAACCCAGAAGAAGACCCTGGCACCCAGCGTAGTGTTGGAATCGGGGCAGTCGGGTAGGGGGATGGGGATTATAGACGGGGTCTGATCTGATGGGAGAGGGAACCAGCTGAGGAGCAAAGATCAATGGTTCTTTCCACTGGGGAAACGGTGGAAAATGAAACTGAAGTTACATAATTAACATTCAACAACCATGAAAAAATAACCTGGAAAATAAAATGAGTTAAAGTTGTGACACCCAGGCTGCAATTTGACGGCTTGCCAGGGGAAAGAGGCACTGAGACCTGCCCAGACACACTCAGGGCCAGGAAAGCTCCCAGCATTGACCTGGGACCAACAATCAGAAAGAAAAATTGAATTTCAGCAGTGCTGCCTTCCTGTCTGTGTACCCCACATTCCCTGCCACCACAACCCTCAGCACCACCTGCCTGTCCCTGTGCACCACCCTCCCCACTCTCACAACTCCCAGCACTGCCACACAGTGATCCCACTCACCCAGGACCAACACCAGATCCCGGACACACCTCACAGTGACAGCTCGTACAAATATCTACACAGCCTGGGTTAAACTCTGGGTCTGGCTGCACCGGGGAAAGGGGGGATGGAGGAGGAGCAGCCTGCACAGCCTGCCCGGGGGTGAAGGGAACCCCGGCAGCAGCTCAGCGTGTGCAGGGAAGAGGAGAGGGACAGACCTGAGGGGAGGGGAGAGAGGACGTGGAGACTAAAAGGAGCCAGCGCGAGTAACTCTTTCTCAGAACAACACAAAGCTTTAGCATGTTCCTGCCAGTTATAAACCCAGACACAACTTCCTGATGTTGCTTCTCCATGTTGACAATTGCTGAAGTAGCCAGGAGGCTGTTGTGGGATTGGTCACAGGAGGAGGGATGGGTTGGATTGAGGAAGGTGTCAGAGATAATCTACTACAGTGTGTCCATGTAGCATTACAATCTGAGACACACTCCTACCCCGGGAGATTGCAGGAGGGCTAGTTACACCTCTGTGGTGTGTGAATTAGGCAGGATGTCCATTCCCTATTTCTCCCTGTTTCAGGACTCCGTGCCACTGCGATCTGGATACGGTATGTCCCACCCCACACATACACACACTGTGTGCGCCTGGTTCTCCTCCAGTCAGATTTACAGCACTGCCTGTTTTCCTCTAAACCCGAAACATGCTTTTATTTTTGCTGTATTTTGGTGTTTCTCGTTCTCTATAGAACCAGAGACGCAGGGGAACAGAGAGAACAGACACCCCCCTCAAAATATTGTCACCCTGCATTTTTGAATTGTTTTGAACTCTAAGCTGTGAGTTTATGATTTCAGCTACTCTCCTGTCAATACTTCTCTGGTCCAGATGTGCTCACCCATCCTTAGAGGCCACAGGACGACTCCAGTTGGAGTCAATGGAGGCTCATGGCCAGTGAAAATCAGGCCTTTTATTTAAGTTCCTTAATTGTGGATTTGGGGTGAAAACCTGGACCTCATGGGTGTTTAGCTATTGATCTGAATGGGAGCAAGATTTCACCCTTAGTATGGATCTTTAGGCTCCCTGCTGTGAAAATCACGGGCATGAAAGATGGGGATTTCAAAACACAGGGGCCCTGATTTTCCTCTCAATGATGCCAGTGTCAATCTGGAGTGAGCCACTGAAGGCAGAATCTGGTCAGTCTGTAAAACCCTGTGTGACCCATTAGTGTTATGAAATCTCAGCTCTCAATCATACCCACTGCAGAGGCTTTGGCTACACTTCTTAACCTGGCAGTAAAGTTGCTGAACTGGAAAACTTGAGCAAATCAGAGAAAAAACCACAGAGACCAAAAAAAAAAAAAAAAAAAGAAGATACTGAAACAGATGGAAGGACACACTAAGAGACAAGGAAATGGTCTTAAAAACAAATATTTGTCTAAACTATTTACAATAATTCTTTAGATCCATTTTTATCAGGTAAATCCATTGGTGTTTCTGACAACACCAAACGTTTCAAGTCTCTGTGAATGAGAATTCCTTCCTAGATTGTTCTAAACTTGAACCCTTCCCGAGCCCTTAGCACTAACTTTATAGCAGAAACAGGCAACTCACCAGAATCCCATGAAGCAGAGAGAGGAAACCTCCTTACTGTAACCTGAGAATCAGCGTATGAATCTCACATCTGACACTCGCAGTGCTGGACAGGGACCTTTATGATTCCCCCGTACTGTCCCTGTGGAGTCTCTGGTTGGCCAGGACTTGAGGACAATTCCCAGCGCTCTGTGGGCAGTGGGAGCAGCAGAAAATAGACCCCGGAGAATTAGACCCTGAAGAATTTCAGTCCAAGAGCCGCCCCTGAGAGTGAAGAAATGAGTCACTGATAAGAGAGGCTCAGATTGTCAGGGCACCGAGTCTTACAGACTTGCTATTGAGGACTGGCACTGCTAAAAGCCCAGAGAGAAAAGAAGAGCCAAGTCTTAGACGTGCTTATTTATCTATCAGCATTTCTGTGCTGCTGCTCCTTGTCATAGAATCAGAGCAACTGCTGCTACTCTCAGCTGATGAGCCCTGTGCTCAGTCTCCCGCCCTGGTATTTACCCCTCTGATGTATTTATAGAGAGCAATCAAATCTCCCTTCAGCCTTCTTTTGGTTAGGCTAAACCAGCCAAACTCTTTGAGTCTCCTCTTATGAGGCAGGATTTCTATTCTGCAGATCATCCTAGTCACCTTTCTCAGCACCTGTTCCAGTTTGAGTTCAGCTTTCTTAAACATGGGGGAGCAGAACTGCACACACTATTCCAGATGAGGTCTCACCAGCGCCTTGTGTAATGGTACTAACACCTCCCTGTCTCCTCTGGAAATACCTCGCCTGATCCATCCCAGGACTGCATTAGCTTTATTCATGGCCACATCACATTGGTGGCTCATAATCATCCTACGATAAACCTATACGCCCAGGTCCTTCTCCTTCCAACTGAGGAATACCCAGCTTATAGCAGAAATTCTTGTTATTAGTCCCTAAGTGCATGACCTTGCACTCTCCACTATTAAATTTTATTCTGTTTCTACTTCCACTTGTAACCTCCCTCCACCCTGACAGTTCACTTTTCAGTATGACCCGTTGTAGTCTCCCCATTAACCAGTCCCTTATCCACCTTTCAATTTTCATATTAATCCCCAGCTTTTCCAATTTAACTAATAATTCCCCATGTGGAACCATATCAAACGCCTGACTGAAATCTAAGTTAATTAGATTCACTGCATTCCCTTTGTCTAAAAAATCTGTTATCTTCTCAAAAAGGAGATCAGGTTGGTCCGGCACGATCTATCTTTTGTTAACCCATCTTGTTTGTTTTTTTCCTATTACTGTTAACCTCAATGTCCTTAACTACTTTCTTTTTCAAAATTTTTTTCAAGACCTTGCATGGTACTGAGGTCAAACTAACCGGCCTGTAGTTACCAGGATCACATTTTTTCTCTTTCTTAAAAATAAGAACTATGTTAGCAATTTTCCAGTCATACGGTACAACCCCTGAGTTTACAGATTTATTAAAAAGCCTTCCTAATGGGCTAGCAATTTCATGTGCTAGTTCCTTTAATATTCTTGGATGGAGATTATGCAGCTGCCCCGATTTAGTCTCATTAAGCTGTTTAATTCTGGCTTCTACCATGGATGTGGTGATTTCTACCTCCACATCCTCATTCCCATTAGCCACCCTACCACTATCCCCACGCTCATCATTAGCCTCATTAAAAATCGAGGCAAAGTATTTGTTTAGATATTCGGCCATACCTAGATTATCCTTAACATTCACCCTTTCCTCAGTGCTTAGCAGTCCCACTTCCTCTTTCTTGGTTTTCTTCTTATTTATACAGCTATGGAACCTTTTACTATTGGTTTTAATTCACTTTGCAAGATCCAACTCTACTTGTCTTTTGACCTTTCTCACTTTATCTCTACATGTTCTAACCCCCAAGAGGTTGCTTTCCTTGCTGATCATCCACATCTTGCACTCCTCTAGGCTTTCTGCTTTCTCTAAATCACCTGTCTGAGATGCTTGCTCATCCAGCTTGGTCTATTTCTGTTTATCCTTCCATTTATTTTGAACTGAATTAGCTCATGGTCACTTGAACCAAAGCTGTCCCCTACAACCAGTTCTTCTATGATGTCCTCACTACTCACCAATACCCAAATCTAAAATGGAATCCCCTGTTATTGGTTCAGTAACTATTTGGTGAAGGAATCTGTTAACTCTCACAGCCAGGAAAATCTGGGCCCTATTATTACTACTAGAACTTGTCCTCCAGTCTATATCTGGGAAGTTAAAGTCTCCCAGAATCGCACAGTTCCCAGTAGTATTTACTTCATTAAAAGCCTTAAAGAGGTCTCTATCCAAGTCCAAATCTGATCCTGGTGGTCTGTAGCACACCCCAAGCACTATCCCAGAGGAAACTCTAGTAGTTTTGTTCCCCAATGTCAGTTTTACCCAGACAGATTCTGTCTTATCAATTCCATTACTTCTAAATTCTTTACAGTCTATCTCATCATTCATATACAATGCTACTCCACCACTTTTGCCTTTATATCTGTCTTTCCTAAACAAGATATACCCTTCAATACTTGTATACCAGTCGTGACTACTATTCCATCACGTTTCTGTTATCCCTAAAATATCTGGTTTCACTTCCTCTATCAGTAGCTCTAGTTCTGCCATTTTGTTGCCCACGGTCCTCAAACTGGGATACAAACATCTTAATTTTTGCTGTTTGGCTTTGCTCACTTTCCTTACCTGATTTAGCAAAGTCATTCTACTGCCAATATCGCCTATCAGACTGGTATCTACGCAACCCTTCCCCTTAATGTCCATTCTGCTCCGCACTGCTGTGTCCTTTCTTACTTCCTTTTCCTCCCTCTCAATGCTAAAACCAGGCCTGGAGATTACCTGGGCATCTCCCAGCCATCTCCCCCAACTCCCTAGTTTAAAGCTCCCTTTATCAGTTGTGCCAGCTTCCATCTTAAAAGTGCATTTCCCTCCCATAGCATAGTGCTGTGGCCTTCCTTGGAGCCGGGGACTAAGGAAGGGTCCCTCTGCCTCCGCTGGACAGAACCAGCCCCTGCAGGCCCAGCCACCCAGAAGGCCCAAGGCTGGCAGTATAAGAGACAGGCCCAGAGCTCAGTGGGGAGAGAGCCGCTGCCGGAGGCAGATGTGCCGTCGCACCAGCTGCAGCCAAGGCCTGAACCAGGCCGGGCCTCTGCCCCAAGAGAACGCCTCCCAGAGCAGAGGCCCCGGGAACGGCCCAAGCAACCAACCGCTAAGGGCTGGTTGGGCCTTCAGGGCCGCTAGACTGGCCAAGGCCTACAGGTCCCAAGGACTGGGCCAGGCCTGTGGGCCCTTGTGATGGGACTGAGCCCCCTGAGACAGAGGGCTGGGAGATCCCCTCCGAGGCCAACGCCAACCTGGAGGAGCTGCCAAAGGCAGAATCCCTAGAGACAGGACAGGATCTGGAGGAGCTGCCTAAGGCCGGGCCATCTCCCACACTCTGTGACCTGGAGGAGTTGCCCCTCGCAGAGGAGCTCCCCGCCTTGTCACCGCTGGACAAGGAGGGACTGGTGGGCCGACCCCGGGCCGTACACCCCAGTGATCCCGAGGACCCGGGCGACTCAGGTACCTGGGGATACAGGGAGGAAGTGGCCCAGGGATGGCCACAGCCACTGGCCTGAATCAGGGGCGGAACCACTCCGTCAGCGTGTTGCGGCAGGAGCCCCGCTCACTCAGTGGTGAACACCTTTGCCATTGGGCTGGGATGCAGGGGAGACAGGTGGGCCTGCGTTCCCCTCCCCTCTTCCCTAGCCAACCGGGGAGAAAGTGATCTCCCTTGTCCGTGCAACCAAGGGGACCATAGACTGCTCACTCACCCGCCCTGCCTAAGGGCCGGGGCCATAGACTGCTTGCTCGCCTGCCCTGCCTAAGGGCTGGGGCCATAGACTGCTTTGACAGCCCGCCCATGGGATGGCCGGGGGCTACAGACTCCTAACAGACTGCTAATTCCTCTTAGCAGAGGCGTTGTGGCCTTCCTTGGAGCCTGGGACCGAGGAAGGGTCGCAACGCCCCAACTGGGTTGTGCTGCCCGCCTACACCTCCGTACTCAGGTGAAGTCAATCCCAAGAGAACTGTCCTCTGCCCATGAATGCCTCCCGGTGACCAGACATCCCAAAGCCCTCCTTACAGCACCACTGCCTGAGCCATCTGTTGATCATCAGAATCTTGTCAGGCCTTTGTTGTCCTCCTGTAGGGACAGGCAGAATCCAACTGGAGAATAGAGTGATTATTCCCCTCTATTCGGCATTGGTGAGGCCGCATTTAGAATATTGTGTCAGTTTTGGGCCCCCCACTACAAAAAGGATGTGGACAAGTTGGAGAGAGTCCAGCGGAGGGCAACAAAAATGATTAGGGGGCTGGAGCACAGGACTTATGAGGAGAGGCTGAGGGAACTGGGCTTGTTTAGTCTGCAAAAGAGAAGAGTGAGGGGGGATTTGATAGCGGCCTTTAACTACCTGAAAGGGGGTTCCAGGGAGGATGGGGCTAGGCTGTTCTCAGTGGTGGCAGATGACAGAACAAGGAACAACAGTCTCAAGTTGCAGGGCGGGAGGTCTAGGTTGGACATTAGGAAAAAGTTTTTCACTAGGAGGGTGGTGAAGCACTGGAATGGGTTACCTAGGGAGGTGGTGGAATCTCCATCTTTAGAGGTTTTTAAGCTGAGGCTTGACAAAGCCCTGGCTGGGATGATATAGCTGAGGTTAGTCCTGCTTTGAGCAGGGGACTAGATGACCTCCTGAGGTCCCTTCCAACTCTAATATTCTATGATCACCTGAGCCTCCATTTCCTTAAGAGTCCTCCCCAGTGTGGCATAGTCTCATTCCATACGTTCCAGATAGAATCTAGCTATGTCATTTGTACCCACATGAAGGACAATCATTGGATTCTTTCCTGCTCCCATTAGGATCCTCTTCAGCCCCAGGTCCACATCCCGTATCTTAGCACCTGGCAGACAGCACAGACCTTCTGTTCTCCGGATCAGCTCTGGTTACTGGCCTGTCTGTTCTTCTCAGCAGACCTGCCTTTTCCTGGTGATGGTGCAATTTTATGGCCTGTCCCCTGTTCTTTCTGGCTGAAGGACATCTCGTCTACTATTCTACTTTGCAATCCTCTGCAACCGTTCCAGTATCCTGCTGGGGCTCTTATTTGGTGGTATCTCCTTTGGCTCATCCTCTCTTTGTATAGGAAAAGCTGCTCTTCTCTTCTTCCTTGCCCTCCCACCTTCAGCAACCACCTGCTGTGCCCTTTCTTCATTTTCAGCTCCGCAAACCTGAGCTCTGTTTCTCCTTCACTAGCCCATCTTGGCCTCTGCCGGGTTCTCACTCTCACATGCTTCCACTGGCCACTGTCCTCACCCAGCAGTCTCCCCTCAGAGTTTGTTGGTCCTGCTTCCATCTGCAGATCTGCGTTTTTCCCTTCAGCTTCCTCATTCCTTTGCTCCATCACCTGCTCGAACCCCCTTCTAAACTCAACCAGAGTTTCCACCTGCATCTCCAACTCTCGAATCTTCGCTTCCATCAGCTCTATGAAGAGGCACTTCATACAAATGAAGCACTTTTGAGGTACCACCTCCAGGATCATGTACATTCTGCAGCTTCCACACCCAGTCATCTCCATTGTCTCTTCCACTGCCTGAGTGACTACCACTACCACCTCTGAATCTGTCATAGCCTTTCCCCTCCTTCCTGTCAGTGAGAGACACTAAAACGAAAACCTCACCAAAACAATCCCCAACGAGCACCAACAATACCAGAACACCACAGACCCCTCTCCACAAACTCCCCTTGCAAACACCCCTGTTTTCAGCTCTGTTTGATGGCTCCTGTGCCTTATTGAGTGGCTGGCCTTAAAGGGACCCTAATTAGGGAATTCCCACCCCCTAATTAGGGTCAGCTATGACCTGGTGAAGGTACCTGCTACCGCCCTGACAGCACATTCCACAAGGGCACAAGCTTCTTCAGCAGCATTCCTGGCAGAGGTCCCGATCCAGGACATCTGCAACATGGTCTTCAATCCACATCTTTGCATCACACTACACCCTCACTCGGCAAGACTGAGACGATGCTGCATTTGGCAGAGCGGTACTGCAGACTGCGTGCCAATGAATGCCAATCCCACCTCCTGCACAAGGCTTGGGAGTCACCTACTCTGGAATCGACATGAGCAAGCACTTGATGAAGAAAAAATGGGAACACAAATGCTGAAAAGCCTGCACGGGATCCACAACTACTGCTTAGACTCCCTGGTCATCGTCTCCTGCTCTAGAAGTGAGAGAATCCACGTGGGAGAGTAACCCCAGCAATGCACTGAATGTGGGAAAAGCTTCAGTCCGAGCTCACACCTTGAATGGCCATCAGAGACTGCACATGGGGCAGAGTCCATCAAATCCTCTCCCTTTGGGGCATTCAGGTTTTTGCCCTGCCCTGGCAGATGGAACAGTTGATCAGGAGAGATTTCTGGCAGAGACTGACAAGAGTGACAGTGGCTCTGAGCTGGGCTATTGTTGCTGGCACCTCTGTTTGGAAGTGTAGAATGGCTTTTCTGTAAATAATACAATTATTTATCTGTGACAATACCTAAGAAGGATCCCGAACAGCAGCAATTCTTCATGTCCTTGCTTAAGTCACAATTATGGCCTGTCCCCACTTTGATCTCTTTTAGTTATTAACACAGACATCTTGTTTCTTTCCCATCCTGTTTACACTTTAATTCCACTCTGTAATGCCCTTTTCAGAAGCATCGGGTGTTTTGAAGCTAAGATAGCTGTACAGAGCTCTCTGAAAATTAAACAGCCCGGGCTCTGATTTGACCGTTTATGTTTCCCTCCTCCCCTGGCATTTGGATGTGTACATTGAAAGAGACACACTGCTTGATATTTTTCTCCATGGTGGAGATAGATAGCTGAAAACTTATTATCCGTGTCCTCCTTTGGGCTCATCGTGGGTATCGTTCTCCTAGTGGTTCTCTTTCTTGGATTTTCTCCTTTATGTTTAATGTTTTGCTGCTCAGCATTTAGGCTCATGGCCTCAATGTGACTCCTCCTGGGGTTCAGGGCGAGCTTCCATTAGATTTAGAAGTGTGAAGGTTTTTACCCCTTCACTCTTCTCCCGTATTGCAGGTCTTGATGTATCATCATAAGCCCAACCAGGAGGCTCCCTCGGTATTTTACCTGAGGTCCCCTAAGATGGGCTGTAACTTCGTAACGTCATTCAGTGCCTTTCTCTTTCCAGTTGTAGTTGCTAAGCCTTGACAGCTCTGCACTTTGTGCCTTCCTAGGCTCACTGCCATGTTCTCTGGCTCTTCTCAAAATCTGCTCACTTTGCTCAAAGTAGTGTAATGCTAGTATCATGTTTGTTAGTACTGGGTGGGGGCATAATAAATGTTTCTGAGTCATCTCACATCTTTAGGAAGGTACAGAAGGCATGCTTTAGAAATGGAATGGCTTCATCTTTGTCTCCAGTTTAGAGGAAAGCCCAAACCAGTATGTTAATTCTTCTTTCATGTTCTCTCTCTCTCTCTCTTCTACCTTCTCTGCAGGGTCCTTTCTTCTTTCCAGCAGTTTATTTTCACTCTGTAAGAAGGTTCTGAATTCCATGCACTGCCCCAGGCCTTTTTCTCAGAGCTATAGGATGCTGCACAATTTCAAACCCTTCTGAAAGACTTATTTCTGGTTTGGATTCTATTAGACTTGCCTAATAACCTTACACTTTACTTCTGAGAGTTCCCAAGGAGTGGAAGTGCCTTTGTTAAGACATGGTGTAGGAAGGCATTGTGGCCTTCCTTGGAGCCTGGGCCCCAGGAAGGGCCGAAACACCCAGGCCAGAAAGGAACAGATCCAGCAGGCCACTATAAAAGTCTAAGTATAAAAGGCAGGCCCCACAGCTCAGTAGGACACAGGCTGCCGCTGGAGGCAGACGTGCCGTCCTGCCAGCTGCAACATAGACCTGACCCCAGCTGGGCAGCTGCTCCAAGCTACCACCTTCCTGGACAGAGGTGCCTGAGACAGCCCGACTTACCAAGCTCCAGGGCCTGGGTAGGACCTCCGGGCCCCAGTGACTGTACCGGGCTACCAAGCCGCAGGGACTGGATAGGGCCTCCGGGCCCCAGTGCCTGGACCGAGTCCCCTGAGGCCTGCGTGTGCGAGATGCCCCCTGAGGCCAGCCCTAACCTGGAGGAACTGCCTGATGCTGAGCCCCCGGAGCCCTGTGACCTGGAGGAGTTGCCCGACGCCAAGGAACCCCAGGAGCCCTGTGACCTGGACAGAGGAGCTCCCCGGCTTGCCGCCGGTCGATGAAGAGGGACTGCTGAGCCTGCTGCATGCTGAGTACCCCAGTGACCCCGAGCACACGGAGGACACAGGTACCTGGGGACCAGGGGGAGGAAGTGGCCCAGGGCAGCCATAGCCAGTGGCTGAGTCAGGGGCAAGACCCTGTCGGCGTGTTGTGGCAGGAGCCCCGCCAACTCAGTGGCAAAGGCATTTGCCACTGCTGGGCCCTGGGCTGAGACGCAGTGTACGGGTGGGCCTGCATCCTCCTTCCCTACCCATGCCGGGAGAAAGGGCTCTGCCCTGCCACTGCAGACAGCGGATCCACTGCATATCTGCCTTGTCCTGCCAAAGGGACAGAGGCTAAAGGCTGCTTACCTGTCTCACCCTGCCTGAGGGGTTGGAGACTACAGACTGCTCACCTGTCTCACCCTGTCTGAGGGCCGGAGGCATTAGACTGCGTTAATCGCCCCGCCTGTGGGAAGGCTGGGGGCTATAAACTCTTAAAGAGGCACAGCTTATTCCCCTAAAGGAAGGCGCTGTGGCCTTCCTCGGAGCCTGGGCCCGAGGAAGGGTTGCAATGCCTGTCCAGACCATGCCACTGGCCTACCCAGGGTCTTAGAAACTTAGGTGAGTGGGCTCTCTCTTTACAGGGGTTGGGGAAATCCTACACTTGAACACACTTGTTATGGAGCCCCTGACCACGCTGTCTCGAGAGCCTGTTTCCGTTTTCTCTCATCTCTATGACACACAAACTGCCCTTTTTTATCACATGGGTGGGATATGGAAGTTGTGCAAGTTTGGATGTTGTTGCCACTTTAATTGATTAGCATTTGTGCTCCAATTTTTCCTTCTTCAAGTGCTTGCTCATCTCGATTCCAGTGTAGGTGACTCCCAAGCTTTGTGCAGGAGGCGGGATCGGCATTCATTGGCACGCAGTCTGCAGAACCTCTCTGCCAAACGCAGCATCGTCTCTGTCTTGCCGAGTGAGGGTGCAGTGCGATGCAAAGATGTGGATTGAAGACCATGTTGCAGATGTCCTGGATCAGGACCTGTGCCAGGAATGCTGCTGAAGAAGCTTGTGGTCTTGTGGAATATGCTGTCAGGGCGGTAGCAGGTACCTTCACCAGGTCATAGCTGACCCTAATTAGGGGGTGGGAATTCCCTAATTAGGGTCCCTATAAGGCCAGCCACTTAATAAGGCACCGGCACAGGAGCCAGCAAACAGAACTGAAAACAGCCATATTTTATGGTCAGTGCTTTTCCATGGCAGGATATTACACCGAGGGGTTTATGACTAAGCTGGGGCAATCTGTGCTGCCCTCTGTCAGAGAGGTTATCGGATGGGAGGGACTGTTACTCAGTGTGGAAATACTACTACTGAAACAAGGATGCACAAGAGCCTGTCCACGTGCACATCTGGGTCTCAGGGATTCAGCCCGGAGCTCATCAGCTGGGAGTAGCAGCAGACGCTCAGATTCTGTGACAATTGAGCAGCAGCACAGAAACTATGAGAAATAAATGAGCACGTCTAACCCTTGGCTCTTCTTTTCTCTCTGGTATTTTAGCAGTGAAGGACAAGTCGAGCAAGTCTGCAAGTCTCAGTTAGCCCTGACAATCTGAGCCTCCGCTATCAGTGTATTTTCTCTTTACTCTCTGGAGAGGTTCTTATGCTGAAATTCTCCTGAGTTTATTTTCTACCCTTCCACCTGCTCACGGATCACAGGGAATTGTCCCGGAGTCCTGGCCAACCTCAGAATCCTCAAGGACTGTATGGGGGAATCATAAAGGTCCCTGTCCAGCACCGCAAGTGTCAGATGTGAGATTTGTACACTCATTGTCGGGTCGCAGGAAGAAGATTTCCTCTCTCTTTGCTGTGTGCAATTCCGGTGAGTTGCCTGTTTCTGCAATAATGTTAGTGCTAAGGGCTCGGGAAGGGTTCAGGTCAAAAACAATCTGGGCAGGAATTCTCCAGCACGGAGACTTGAACTGTTTAATATTGTCAGAAATATAAAGGGATTTAAAATAGGAACGAAAGATTTATTGTAAATATTTTAGACAAATATTTGTTTTTAACATCATTTTCTTCTCTCTTACTGTGTCTGTCTATCTATCTCAGTATCTTCCTTTTTTTCAGTGTGTTTAGTTTTTCTCTTGTTCGTTCAAGTTTTCCAATTCAGGAACTTTACTGCCATGTTAACAAGTGTACAAAAATCCTCTGAATTCGATATCTGTGATACCCGAGATTTCACAACACGAATGGGTTACACAGGGCATTACAGACTGGCCAGATTCTGCTCTCACTTTCTGCCTTCAGTGGCTCACTTCAGATTGACACTGGCATCACTGAGAACAAAATCAGGATCCCTGTGTTTTGAAATCCCCACCTTTCATGCCCGGTCTCAGGAAGCCACATAAACTGGGGATCTTCCCTCAGATTCTTTCGGCGCCCGAAGAGAATAGCTCTCGCTGCTGCAGGGCCTGAAGCCTTGATTTTCACGGCAGAAAGCCTAAAGTTCAAAACTAAGGATAACATTTTGGTCCCATTGATACCAGTAGCAAAATTCCCATCAGGGCCAGGATTTCACCCCAAATCCACATAAAAGGACTTTAGTAAATGGCTTGATTTTCACCAGCCATGAGCCTCCAGTGACTTCAGCTGGAGTCGTCCTGCAGCCTCTAAGGATGACTGAGCTCATCTGGACCAGAGAAGAACCGAGAGGAGAGTAGCTAAATCTTAAACTCATTGCTTAGAGCAGGGGTGTCAAACTCGATGATGGTGACGGGCCAAATTCACATAAATTCCCATACTCTCCAACCAAAGAATTCGGGCCACTTTCCTATTTTGGGCGGCGGGATATCGCAGTGGGACCTGGCTGCACTGTTTCTTTAAGGGATTTCTAGCAGCGATGCCTGTCGCCAAAAAATTCAGGGCGTATCCCGCTTTTCGGGGGTAGGCTTCTCCGGAGGAAGGGATTGCCGCTTTAAGACTCTCTTAAAGTGGCAATGCCATCCGCAGACAAATCTCTTACAGTGGTAATGCAGCCAGAACCCACCACGAAATAAACTGCAACTTTCAACGGCAGCACACAGGCCAGATCAAAAAGGTTCCAGGGCCAGATGCGGCTCGCGGACCGTATGCTTGACACCCCTGGCTTAGAGGTTCTAAACAAGTAGGGTAACAATCACTTTCGGTGGCTGGTGCGGTGCTGCTCTCTCTGTTCTCCTGCGTCTCTGGTTCAATAGAGGATGAGAAGCACCAAAATTCAATTAAAATAAAAGCATGTTTGTGGCCTAGAGGAAACCAGGCAGTGTTGGAAATCTGACTGGGAGAGATCCAGGAACACTCGGTGTCTATGGGGGAGGGAAGGCGGATGTACATTCCTCAGGTCTAAGATATTGTTTTTCTCATCTAAAATGTTCATCCATGAAGTGTCTCACGGGATGCCTCGGCCTTGTGAAAAACACCCCTCAAGTATCATTTCCCAGGCTCTAAAGTCACATGAGACATTTCCCGCCTGGGACTACATTCAGCACTGTCATAAGTAAAAAAAATGCCTTCAGTTAGGCTCAGGCAGGAGCTTCCAGGCAAAATGCCTCCAGCTCACTCCTGTACGTGCTGCAGGGACGTGTTCACAGAGCCCCAGGCCAGAAGGCACCACTGTGATCATCTACTCTGACCTCCTGTACAGCACAGGCCAGAGACCTGCCCCCAAGGAATTCCTAGAGCAGAGCTTATAGAGAAACATCCAACCTTGGTTTAGAAATTCTCAGTGATGGAGAATCTGCCATGACCCTTGGTGAATTGCTCCAATGTTTAATTAGTCTCTATATTTAAAAGTTGTACACCTTATTTATAGTCAGAAATTGTCTAACATCAATTGCCAACCATTGGACGGTGTTATACATTTCTATGCTACCATGAAAAGCCCATTATTCAATATTTGTTCCCTCTGTGGGGACTTGTAGACTGTTATCAAGTCACCCCTTCACCATTTCTCTTACACGAAGTAGATTGACTGAGCTCTTTGAATCTACCACTGTAAAGGAGAGTTTCTCATCTTTTAAACATTCTTCTTGTTCTTCTCTGAATCCTCTCCAGTGTATCAACATCCAATATTATCCCCTCACTCACCCCCCTTCCCCAAATCTTGTTCAGAGTCACTGCTTCCCGCGATAGAGACCCCATCACATAAGCATCACCTACCTTCTTTGTTCGTAGACGTATACATGTACATAGCTAGATTAGAACACATATTGTTTGCTTCAACCCAGTTTCCCAACCAGTCCCTATTGCTCTGAATCAGTGACCTGTCCTCTTCCTTATTTAGTTTCCCCCGATTTTTGTGGAATCTGCATGAGAAGGGTAAACAGCTGGGTTGCTGACAAGTGTCTCTCTTTACCCCTGTCAATTAACAAGGCAGAATAACAAAACCACTGTTCTTGGTATGTCTCAGAGAAAGCTGGGTGCCTTTAAGAAATTGTCTCACCAAAAGAAACAAGGGAAGTTAGAGAGCACAAAGTCCTAGCCTGGCATGATAGTGTCCGTTTCCATGGGGTAAACTTGGCTCCTTTTCAAAAGAGCAATAGCATTGTGGATCTATCTATCTATGGTCTATCACATCCAGTGTCCTCTCTTTGACAGAGACAAAGCCAGGGGCTGCTGAAGAAGATGTTGGGGGGATAACCTAACCTTCATGATGTTGTCATTTTAACACCTACAGCCAGAGATTGCCTTATGCCCTGAAACTTGCGGGTGTACTGACTTTCCAAGATATTTATTTTGCTGTATCTATTGTAACAAAAGATTTAATCCATAGAAATATCCTAAACCCATCCAATTCTTGCTTAGCTCCTGGCCTCAACTTCATCTTGTGGCAATGAGTTCCTCTGTCTAATTATGCACTGAGTGAAGGAAGCATTCTTTTTTTAATGAGTGTTGAATTTGCCATATTTCCATTTAATTGAGTAGCCTCTTGAACTTGTGTTATGAGACAGGGAGAACACATGCTTGAAATACTCTCTACCAGTCAGTATTCTATTGACTTCTCAAATCCCCTCTTATTCCTTTACTTTCTAAGGTAACAACCCCAGTCTTTTCAACCTCTCTCCCTGTGAGCCTTTTCCCAGGCCCTTGATCATTCTGGAACCCCTCTAGTTCTGCAATATCCTGTTTGAGAAGGGTACTCAGTACTGCACAGAGGAGTCCAGAGGAGGGTGAAGCATTGACTAATTGATCTCATGGCATTGTACATTTGTATTATTCCTCATCCCACTCCTCCTGTGTCCCAACTTCTTCCTTAGTTTTTGGCTATGCTGGCACTTTGAGCAGGGTTTCACAGAGTCGAGTACCGTCACACCATGTCCCTCTGCTGAGTTCATAGAGTTAAATTAGAACCTTGTAAGGAGTTAAAGTTTTTCCCTCCAATGGGCATATACTTAGCAATGATGGACATCGAATGTCATCTCCCATCATGTTGCTTGTTCACAGACCTTGGATGTCTGAGACCATCTCTGGAATGGATTACAGCCTAAATAATTTGTTCCTCTATGCAAATGCTGCCATCTCACTGCTCATCCCCCTTTCTAGACTGTTAATAGCTAAAAATATTTAACATGCTATTTGTTACCAAGTGCCTAACCCCTCTCACTGGGCTTCTCTCCCTTCAGAGGCATCGAGAGCATTTCTGAGGTTGAATAGCGCATTGACCACCTCATGTCAGCTTTCAACCTCACCCCCTCTGGCCCGTCAAAATTTATCCTGAATGGCATCCCGGGGCTGGAAGCTGCCCACATCTGGATTTCCATCCCTTTCTCTGTATTTTACATCATCAGCCTGTTGGGAAATTTCATGGTTCTTTTTGTTGTCAGCAAAGAGCAGACCCTGCACAAGCCCATGTTCCTGCTGCTCTGCATGCTGGAGCTCACAGACATCGGTGGGTCCACCTGCGTCGTGCCGAAGGTATTGTGCATATTTTGGTTTGGTTTCAAAAACATCACTGTGGATGGCTGCCTCACCCAGATGTTCTTCTTTAACACGGTTGCTGCTGTGCACTCAGCCGTCCTTGTGACAATGGCCTTTGATCGCTACGTCGCCATATGTGACCCTCTGAGATACACCACCATCCTCAGCAACACACGTATCGCTAAGCTAGGGCTAGTGGGTTTGATACGAGCTGTTCTCTTGGTTCTGCCTTTGCCCCTGCTGCTGTGGAGGCTGCCATTCTGCGCCAACCGTGTTATCCCACACACGTACTGTGAGCACATCGCTGTGGTAAAGATGTCGTGTGGGGACACCAGAGTCAACCGGATGTACGGCCTGGTGATATCATTAGTGATCATCGGGTTAGACCTGGTATTCATTGGCCTGTCTTACGGGCTGATCATCAGGGCCGTCCTCAGGATCTCCTCCAAGAAAGCCCACCGGAAAGCCCTCAACACCTGCACAGCCCACATCTGTGTGATGCTGATGTCTTATACTACCAACCTCTTCTCCGTCCTGACACACAGATTTGGTCAGGGCATCGCTGCCCACGTTCACATCCTCTTGGCCAACCTCTATCTCCTTGTGCCTCCCATGCTCAACCCTATCATTTATGGGATCAAAACCAAAGAGCTTCGTGAC
The DNA here is from genome assembly GCF_026122565.2 of Emydura macquarii macquarii. Taxonomy (NCBI): domain Eukaryota; kingdom Metazoa; phylum Chordata; order Testudines; family Chelidae; genus Emydura; species Emydura macquarii. Next base: position 23,118 of record NW_027133088.1, read on the forward strand.
AAAGTGGGAAAATATACCTGCAGAATGTGATCGCCTGGGGCCACTGACTTTAAACCTGCGTGACAGGAGGAAAACGACGTCTCCTCATTAATTAAGGGTGTTGTATCCCAATGTGGCTGAGCTCAACCTTGTGGCAGTTCACAGTCTCAGAAGTTTCTCACACTTAATGTCCTATCATTCCATCACCAAGCACTGCTGTCTCAGACCATCACCTGATCTCTTTTAGCGTCACTATACTCCCACACCCCCTCACACCCTGTCATTTGGCCTTTCCATGACATCTACACCAGTGATGGTGGCATCTCATATGCTCTCAGCCCCATTTTCCAACAGTGTCGTTGTTGATTCTCACCATTCCTCACTCTCCTCCACCTTTGACTCTTTTGCCCCTCTCTGCCATCACAAGGTCCTCAGCTCTGCCGTCCACCAGGATCCAGGAATCCCTTCCAGTGCTGAGTCTCCTCAAATCGGTCTCTCTGAATTCTTAACCGGCAATAACCTGGAGTTTTCCCCTCTGGTTTGTCCACCCCGAAGACATGAAATCTGCCTTCAATCATCAGTTCATTTTGGGACACACATTATCAGTTCATGACTCAACAGTGTGCCCTACTGCCGGGAAGCCTAACACCATATTGGGCTGCATTAGAAGGATCGTTGCCAGCAGATGGAGGGAAGTGATTATTCCCCTGTATTCGGCACTGGTCAGGCCACATTTGGAGTATTGTGTCCTGGTTTGGGAGTCCCATTACAGGAAGAATGTGGACCAATTGGAGAGAGTGCAGTGGAGGGGAACAAAAATGATTAGGGGCTGGAGCACAAGACGTATAAGGAGAGGCTGAGGGAACTGGGCTTGTTCCGTCTGCAGAAGAGAAGAATGAGGGGGGATTTGGTAGCAACCTTCAACTACCTGAAAGGGGGTTCCAGGGAGGATGGAGCTAGGCCGTTCTCAGTGGTGGCAAATGACAGAACTAGGAGCAACAGTCTCAAGTTACAGTGCGGGAGGTCTAGAATGATTATTAGAAAAGAGTTTTTTACTAGGAGGGTGGTGAAGCACTGGAATGGGTTACCGACGGAGGTGGTGGAACCTCCATCCTTAGAGGTTTTTAAGGCCCAGCTTCACAAAGCCCTGGCTGGTATGATTTAATTGGGATTGATCCTGTTTTGAGCAAAGGGTTGGACTATATGACCTCCTGAAGTCCCTGCCAACCCTTATCTTTCGGGATTCTATGAATCTATGCAACAATGAGGAAAGCAAACATAGACAAGTTACAAAGAAAATAAAGAAAGACGCAACCTCAGGCTTTCCACATCTCTACTAGTCCATTTCCCTTACCTAGTACAAGTTACCTGTATTCTCTGAAGAGTTTTGGCAAAGGCTCTGGGGTTTTTTCCACCTTTTTCCAAGGGAAATGTCTCCTTTGTTAGTGGATTTGCTGTACCTGAAAGTCATTAAAGCATGATTTTACAGAACTTTAATAACTCAGTAACAGGTCAGGGTCTATTACAGGAGTGGATGGGGGAGGTTCTGTGGCCTGCACTGTGCAGAATGTCAGATTAGATGATCATATTGGTCCCTTCTGACCTTAGAGTCTCTGAGCCCATGTGTTTTCCTTGTGCCCTCTGTCATCCAGGGGATTCAGTGTTTCCCAGACAGGACCCCGCTTAGCTGCTGCAGAGTGACATAATCTGTGACATTTTGGGGATCATCTAGACCAATAAAGGGGTCTGTCTCCATCTGCCTTGTAACATTGAGGGACTTAAGGCTGTGCTGTTATTTCTCACGGCCCTGCACCAGTAACCAGCCCACAGGTATTATGGTCTCACCCTGGCTTCCAGCAGCCGACTTACTCCTTGCAGGGTGATGCCAACAGCCTCTGCAAATCCGTCTCCCCGAGTTCTCATCAAAGGGAAGCCCCAGAGGGGCCAGAAAAGCAGCCCAGAAGACAGAGCTCTGCAGGAGGCAGAGCAGCAGAGCTGAGCCAGAGCCAGGGAGACACAGCAACCTAGACCAGTAACTCGGCAGCCAAGCATGGTAGGGTGGTTGGGGAGAGCAAAGCGGGGCCCTGGGTAAAGGACCCAGTGCAGGGAGACGTCAGCAAACAAGAAGGCCTTGCAGGTTTGTGTGACACACTGTACCCCTTGTGCTGTGGTTTGTGTATCGTTCATGTTCATGTAAGGTGTTTTTGTAATGTTCATGGCATTTTGAACGTTATTGTTATAATAGTTTGTGTGACCTAGGATAGCCACCTGAAAATGCCAAGATCAGGGTAGGCTGTAAAAGGAGAGCAGATAAGATTCTCCCAGCACTGGTGGGTGACACTGAAGTCAGACTTCCCAACCAGCCACAAACAGTGCTTCTGATTCCCCACACTGGTTATCAAGAAGCCAAAATACAATTACACACAGCCCCCTTTACTGCATTTCAACTTCTCGCTCCCAATCAGCCACTAGGTCCAGTAAAGAGACCAGTTATTTAAACTCTGTGCTCTTTACCAAAAAGGTTTCTCTGACCCCAAAGGGTCAAGCACAGTACTAGATCAATATAAGTTTTGATCTTACCCAAAATAGCATGCTGCCAGCCAATCCTTTAGTAAATAAAACTAAAGGTTTATTATAAAAAGAAAGAAACAAACTATAAGAGAAATGTTAAAGGATTAAAGACAATCAGATACATACAAAAGATTTGAAAGTCCATGTGTATCAGGTTTCTAGTAGAATTGTGGAGTTTGCAGGCTTGTATAGTCCCTTTGGTGTACATCCGATAGCTGGATGGGTCTCAGTCCTTTGTTTCACAGCTTCAGTTCAGTTCAGTTATAGATGAGTTGATTCACAGGTAGACTGGAGACAGAAGACAAAAAGGATGTCATGTGGCTGCCTTTTATGTACTTTGGCTTTTGACATGCTGCTTGTGGAATTTTACAGGAATAAAATGGAGTCCAGAGTCATATGAGTCAGTCCTGGTGACTCATCAGGTATATCCTGGCTTCTCTCCCTGGCCCCTTGTACCTATGAATTTCTTAATGGGCCATTAAGCAGGCTAGTGCTGCAGCCATCCTGTTTGGGGTGTTGTCCAGACACAGCACAATTTGAAATACAGATATATCAACCATATCCATAACTTCCATTACACATGTAACACATGAACATAAACATCATCATCTTAGCACATTATAGCCTTTCTAATAGTACCTGATGTTAGAAATAATCAAAGAGGTTGTCCTGTGGGACGACTGGGGAGACAGAACCCTTTATTGCCTTCTCGCTCCACATCGACGCCGCTAGTGAGCAACGAGGGGGTTACTTTATAATCCTTCTATCCGTAACAGTCTGTAAATGTATACATTTCCAGCAACTCCCCATAGACCCTTATTTGGTTACATTGAAACCTATAAAATGAATATTAACAACTACATAATGAATATAATTATGGCTGCCCCTGTTTGTTGTTTACAGGGTTACCATACAGAGTCAGGCACATCACCTTCAAACCTGTACATTTCACACTAACGTTCTTTGACGTAAAGGCCTGCCAGGGGGAGAAGGAAGATCATGCTTTCTTCCCACCAAAAGGCCTTGCACAGAAATAGCAACAGGTATTTTATTAGCCTCATTCCCAGCACAGATGCCCAGGAAGGGAGGAGAAGAAGAAGAAGATAACAGACTCTAACTAAAATTCACACCATTAACAGAAACAAGGTTTGCCCTGGTCTTGACCCCGTTCCCTGTAGCTTAGGCTTGATCACATGTCCAGCTTTTAACTCTTTACTCTCCTACACCTGACCTGGCATGTCTCACATGAATTATTATGATTTTAACACACTGATGTCAAATCATGATAAATGCCCCCCCCCCCCCCCACCCATCCAGACAGCGTAACACTTTGTTTCCTGCAATGTCGTATGCATAGACATGGTAGGCAATGGTAGGCACTATTCCCAAATATGTGTCTCACGCGGGTTGCATAGATCCAGACAAACACAAAGTGGAGGGTTCACACCTCACAGAGACATACAAACAGGAACAATGGACTGGCTTGAGCACTTGAGAAGGCGACGCTCATCTGACTCAAATGGAGGAAACCAGGCCCATTGCTGGATGTGGCCGAACACCTGACCCGGGGGTGAAGAGGAAATATGTTAAAGGCAGAGGCATTGCGGAGAGGCTCACTGATGTAAAAGAGCAACTCCTAGAAAGTGTTCGTCAGAGCCCGTCTTATTTAATTCAGATGGATGAGTCCACAGATACATCAACTGCTGCACAGCTACTGGTGTATATTCACTTTGTTACATCAATACAAATTGCCCATTTGCTGTCCACTTCCAAGATGAGCAACTGGGGAAGAGCTTTTGAAACTATGAAGTAATTTTGTTTGAGACACAGACAATCTTGACTGGGGACGTTGGTTTGGAATGAGCAGCGATGGAGCAGGGTCCGTGACAGGATGGCATAGGGGGCTTGTAAGGAGGCTGACGGAAGTGGCCCCTACAGCAACCTGGGATCATTGTATGATCCACAGACAGGCATTGGCTGCTAAGACGATGCCAGAGGAGCTCGGCCATGTTCTGTCAGCTGCAGTAAAAAAGACAAACTTTATACAGTCTCTGATGGCCATTAAAGGTGTGAGCCCCACTGAACCTTTTCCCACATTCAGTGCATTGCTGGGTGACTCTCCCGTGTGGATTGTCTGATGTGTAGAGCATCGTCTCTAGCCCAGCTCCAGGCTTGTTTTGCCGAACCCACAGGCCTTGCCCCAACCTGATTCCCTGTTTTGCCCCAGTTTACTCTGGCTTTGAACCTTGGCTCTGGATCTTGACTCTTGAGAGTGTCAGGATGAAGAGGGTTGCAGGTTCCGTAGGGATTTGTAGGCCTGGTCTACATTAGGAAATTGGACCAGAAAACATGCCTGCTTTTGAACAGCCAACTCCTGCCTTTCAGCATTCCTTCATAAGACAGGAACCTTGAAGGTGCAGAGTTTAATTTAAAATGGTAACAACGATTTCTCCAAGGAAGAATGATTTTATCTATAGTGCGTTTTTTTCATTTTTTAATTCAAATGTGCACCAGTTACATTGACACTGAAGATACTCTTCATTCTTTGCACTTTGTTATTGTTTAGCAACATCCGTTTGGTAACATGACTGAGTGCTTCTTAGAAAAGGGATTTAAATCGTACCTTTCACCATAGACTGTTTATCTGCAGGATGTTTTGTTTAAATTGTAGGATTTTTTTTTTTTGTTGAAATCAGTGTTTCCCATGGCAATCCTATACTGAACATTTTTAAACATTTATAGTAAAGCTGTTGAAATGGTTAATGGATCAAACAATTTTGACTAAAAATCCCATAAAAATGGAATTAATTTTATTTAACTATAAAAAATGAAATCAGAAAAAAAAACCCCACAAATCCACTGTAATAAAACACATTTCATAGGCCCTAGGTCTGGACTTCCTGGGGCTGCGCAGAGAGGAGCATCTGCAGGAACAGCTGTGGCATTCCCACAGGAACAGACCACAGCAATGCAAAACCTGGGCTCCACCAGAACAAGGGGCAAAGGGGCAGGAAATGAGGCAGTCCTGCCGACGTGTGAAGGAGAAGCACAACATGTTGTCTGGAGTAGCCTGTCCTAGGGGTGCCATGTGCTTGTGCGTGCTCAGAAGCTAAAACATGGCACACCCTAGAAGGCAGATCAGGCTGCAATAAGTTTCTAGGTGCAAGCCCCACTCCCTGTGCCTGGTGGTTAAGAGGAGAGGAGGGCAGGGACAAGCCAGAAATGGATCATCCTCTGGTTTTCTAGGACAACAGTTCATTGGTAGCTCTCAGGAGAGTGCGTCTGGCACACAAGAGCCATGCTACTTAGCCAGAGGTTGCCCGCACAATGGAATCACTTCACCTTGGCAATGAACCTGCAGGACGTCTTCTTAAATGGTCTCCCTGACAGCCAATGTTCCCAGTCTTAACAAAAATAGCACAACTTCCATACCCTGCCTCCATGAGTAAACAAGGGCAGTTTGTGCTTGTTAGAGCAGGAAGGAAAATGGAGACAGATTCGAGTGACCACATGGAAGGGACTCCATTATTAGTGTGCACAAGTGCAGGATTCCTCAGCCTCTCTAAACAGCGAATCCACCCACCTAACTTTCTAAGACCACGGCCTAGCAAAGGCACTTCTACTTCTTGGGGACTGCCAGAAGTGAAGGCTGATGTAATTAAGCAAGTCTGTCAGATAATCCAGGCCTTGAGAGAGTCTTTTAAAGGGTTTGAAATTTGTCAGCCTCCTACAGTCCTGAGGAAGAGGCATGGGGCAGTATGTGGAACATGGATACAGAGAGAAATTAAACTGACTGAAAGATAAAAGGACCCTGCAGAGAATGTAGAAGAGAGAGATGGAGAGAACCATGACAAGAATTAACATATGGATTAGGGCTCTCCTTTAAGATGGAAAAAATGATGAACCCATTCCATTTCTAAAACATGCCTTCTGTACCTTCCTAATAATGAGCGAAGACTTAGAAACAATTATTGCTATAGCTCAGAGCATTATATGCCCCCTGCCAATACTAACAGACGTGATACTAGCACTACACGACATTGAGCAAAATAGGCAGATTTTGAGAAGAGCCAGAGAACACGGCAGTGAGTCTAGTGAGGCACAAAGTGCAGAGCTATCAAGCTTTCACAACTACAACTTGAAAGAGAAAGGAACTGAATGAAGTCCCAGCCTACCTCAGGGGAGTTTGGTTAAGATATAGACAGGGCTTCCTGGTTAGGCTCATGTTGATTCATCAAGGCCTGCAATACGGTATATGGGAGAAGAATGAATGGGTTAAAACCCACATGATAGTAAATCTAGGGGAAGGTCACCCTGAACCCCAGGAGGAGTCACATGGAGGTCATGAACCAAAATACAGAGCAGCAAGACATTAAACATAGAGGAGAAAAGCCAAGAAAGAGAACCCCTAGGACAACGACCCCCAGGCAGTCCAGAGAAGCAGATGGATAATGGGTTTTCAGCTATCTCCACCATGAACAAAAATATCAAGGAGTGTGTCCTTTTCAATTCACACCTCCAAATGCTCTCGGAGGAGGGAGGGGTAAACTGTCATATCAGAGCATGGACTATTTAATTATTAGAGAGTTCAGTACAGTTATCTTGGCTTTAAAAGACCCCTGAAGCTCATAGAAAGGTCATTACAGATTGGAATTAAAGCATAAGGAGAAAGAAAAGTATCTATATGCCTGTGTTAATAACTAAAAGAGGGTGACATGGGGCCAGGCCATAATTGTGACTTTACTCAAGACATGAAGAATCGCTGTTATTTTGCTTCCTACTTCGGTTTTGTCACAGAAAAATAATTGTTCTATTTACAGAAAAGCCAGAGGTGCCAGCAACAATAACCCAGCTCAGAACCATTGTCAGCCTTGTCAGTCTCTGCCAGAACCCTCTCCTGATGAATCGTCACATCTGTCAGGGCAGGGTGAAACCCTGAATGCCGCAAAGGGAGAGAATTCACTGGACTCAGCCCCATGTGCAGTCTCGTGCTTCGCTCCTGTTGGGGGCCAGGAAGGTGCCCTTCACCCCATCTTCCCTAGGGGAGGGACCCAGGCCCACCCACTCCTCCAGGTCCCAGCCTAGGGCCCCAAGGAACAGCAGCTGCAGACTACTGGCTCTGTAATTTGGAGCCACAGCCTCCTCCCCAGGCTACTTTCCCCCCCTCAGTCCTGCTGGCCTCTCAGGCCCTGTGTCCATGTTGCCCCTTGCTGGGCTCAGTACCTTCTTTGGGGTTCCTCCGCTCTTCCACACTTGGCTACTCTAATCTGCTCCTTCGCTCCGCTCCACACTTGACTACTCCAATTTGCTCCTTCACTCCACTCAGCACAACACCTTTACTTCCTCCAGCTTCTGCACTGTGTGTTTGGAGGCGGAGCCCTTTTATGGAGCACCTGGCTGATCCCTAATTGGCCTCAGCTGGCTCCTAATTGCCCCCTCATGACTCCAATTAGGCTGCAGGGAATAAAGCCCTGATCATCCTGGGGCTGATATACCTCCCTTCGTAGACTCTCCTGCTGTGGGGGAGCTGCTGCTGCTCCTCCTCCTTTTTCCTCTTGGGAACCCTGCTTGTCTGCCCCCCAGCTGGCTGTGGGGGCCTGCTGCTTCTCCTGCTATTGCTGTGAGCACCCTTCCCTTGCTGCTGCTGCCCCCCTGGCCCCAGCCTTTGGGGCACCTTTCCCCTCCCCCATTCCCTGTTCTTGCCCCCTGCTTCTTCTGCAGCTCTCCCTACCCTGTAGCATCTTCCCTGCTTTGTTTGTTTGTCTCTCCTGCCCCTGCCCTTGGTTTGTTTGTTTCTTTGGATTGCCCTGCCCCTGGTTTGTTTGGTTGTTTGTTTGTTTGTCAGCCCCTGGTTGGTTTGTTTTTCCTGATCCTGCCTTGGTTTGCTCCCTGCCCCGCCCAGGCTCAGTGGGCTTGCCCCTGGGCCTTTCCAGCCCTCCCTTGGCCCCGCCCCCCTCTCCCTTCTGCTGCAGATTCCCCCTCTGCCTTGGCCCAGTACTCCTGCCCTGTGGTGCTCATGGCCCCCTTTACCTGACCCCCTCCTGTTTTTGTTGCCCCCCCCTCACACTGCACCCCCCTTTAAGTTGAAATAAGCCCCTGTTCCCAGTGCAGCCGGAGGAGCCGGTGCTTCCACCTGGGCTGGTGAGTGTGTTCTCTGTGCCCTTGCCTGGACTGCCCCCCCCTTCTAATTTGCCCTGGTGCCCTCCTCCCCTGCTTTCAGCCTAGCGGGGGGGAGCGGTCCACCTTTACCCTACCCCACCCCCTTCCTTGCCCCTCTCCACTCCCCTACCCCGTCTCCCTTACCCCCCCCGTCCCTCCGATCTCTTTCCCGCACCCTTCCCCTTCAAATCCCCCTCCCTTTCGCCTCCTATGCCGCCCCCCCTTCACTCCCACCCTCCCCGCTGCGATCCTTCCTTTCCCCAGGATGGCGTGTGTGTCTGGGGCCGGGACCCCTCCCTGGATGCCCCTGTCCCTTGCCCTGAGCCCCTCCTCCCGCCCAAGGCGTCTAACCCCGCCACCTCTTCAGGGCCACCGGCCGTCGGGCCCGGGGCTCCAGCGGTGGACGCCTCGGGAGGGGACTCTAGGGACTCTGCCGCTGCTCCAGCTCCCGTCCCCCCTGCTCCGGGGGGTGCGCCCTCGGCTGGGAAGAAGGGCCAGGGGAAGAAAAAGGGCAAAGGCCCCGCCCGGGCGGCGCCCCCGCCCGTGGTGAGGCCTGCCCCCGCTCCCTCCCCCGCTGACCCTTCCCCCGCTGTTCCCTCCACCAGCTCTGGGGGCGGTGCCGCTCCCAGAGCGTACGCCCAGGTCGTTGCGGGTCCTCCACCCGCCGCTGCCGTGTCATCTGGCCCGCCCGCCACCTCCAGCACCATCCCTGGAGGCCGGGGCCCCTTCCCCACCCTTACCAGGAGGCATGGGGTCCGCTGCCTCCTGGTGCCTGCCTCGCCCCACGTAGAAACCTACGTGCGGGCGTTGGCGCGGGTGGTGGGTGGTGGCGGCCTCCAAGATGTACGGGAAGGTGGTCTTCTTCCTGGCATCGGAGGCCGCCGCCCAGGAGGCGGTGGTGACGGGCCTGGCGGTAGGGGGCGTCCACGTCCCCGTGGAGCCCCTGGAAGACCTGGGCGTGCGGGTGGTCCTCACCTCCGTTCCGCCCTTCCTCCCCAATGCCGCCCTTCTGCCTTTCCCCTCTGCCCTGGGGAAGCCCATCTCTACCATCTGCCCGCTTCCCCTCGGCTGCAAGGACCCCGCCCTCCGCCACGTCCTCTCCTTCCGCCGGCGGGTGCAGCTCCAGCTGTTGCTGGCGGCGGCGCGTGGCGGAGAGGCGCTTGAGGGGTCGTTCCTGGTGCCCCATCAAGGGGCCCAGTACAGGGTCCATTACAGTGCAGGTGAGACCCGGTGCTTCCTCTGCCGGGCCACGGGGCACGTCCGGAGGGACTGCCCCCTGGCCCGGCAAAGCGAGGAGCCCGGGACCCCCGGGACCCAGGGGGGTGCCGGCCAGGCCAACGGCGGCACCCCCCTCAGCCGTGCGGTCCCTGTCGCTGCCCCTCCTCCATCACCTGCCACCTCCGCTCGGGCCCCGGGGGTGCCTCCCCCGGTGTGCCCAGACGAGCAGGCGGGCCCCGCTGACGCCCGGAGCAGTCCGGCGGGGCCTGCTGGGGAGAGGGAGCCAGGGCCGCCTTTGGCGGGCACTGGAGAGGGCTCGCCCCAGGGCGAGGCTTTTCCTCCCCCTGCTACCCCACCTCCGTTTTCCCATACCCCGTCCCTTGCGCTCTTGCCCCCTGGCCCTGCCCCCACTGCCCAGCCCTCCACCTCGGAGGGCTGGGAGCTCATGCAGGGTAAGCGCGGCAAGCGCAAGGCCGGGACCTGGTGCCCCCTCCCCCTCGTCATCGAGGAGGGTGAGCGCCCCTACAAATCCCGTAAGGGGGCTGCTGGACCCGGGCCTTCCGCCGCGCCCCCTGCCAGGGCCCGGTGGGTGGCACTGGCCGAGGAGACTGCAGCGGCAGCTGTGGGTAGTACCATCTCCCTCCTAGAGTCCCTTCTAGAGGAGTCCCCAGCCGGATGCCCCTCTGCCCCCATGCCCCTCGCACCTTCTGTGGGTGCTGAGGCTGCTTCCTCCTCGGTCCCTGCCGAGGGAGGACTCGTGGTGGCGGGGGGGGGATTTCTCCTCCCTTATGGAGGAGATAGACGCCTTGGGCCTAACCCCGGCGTGTCCAGGGATGGACGAACCCTCCCGTCCGGAGGGTTTGGCTGAGGATGGCCCTCAGCCGCCCTCTCTTTTCCCCTCCCTCCTTTCCCCAGCTGGTGACCCCGCTCCTGTACCTCAGACTGTCCCGGACCTTTCCCCCACCCTGGTAGACAGTTCCACCTCCGCTGCAGCCACTGCAGCCCTCGGGGCGATGGCTGGGGCCGACCAGTCCGGCCCCGAGCAGCTGCCCTCCCCACCTTCTACCGTAGGATGGCCGCCCGCCGACCCAGTCCTCCCTCCCCAGGAGTGCGAAGCCACAGCTGGTGCGGCTCCTAAGCCTGGCCCCGAGACCATCTCCCCTGCCTCGCCCGACCCTTCAGCTCCCGGCCCCACTCCAGAGACACCATGCCCCGCTGGCTTACATGCCGCGGACTCTGTCTCTGACCCTGTTCCTTCCCCAGTCCCTTCCAACGACCCTCCCCCTGTCTCGACTCCTCCCCTTCTCCTTGATCCCGTCCCTCCTCCACCTTCCGCCCCCAAATCCTCCCTCCCTCCCTCTGCTACCTGTGCCCCTGCCGCCCCTGTAGTGGTCTCCTTCCCCTTGGAGAGCTCCCAGGAGGCGGCTTTTGTTTTTGCCACTCCCAGCCCTATAGGGGCTGCTGTTTTTCCTCTGCCGCTGCCCCCATCGCCTGCCCCGTCCGGCAGCGGGGCCGCTGCAGGGGACAGGCCGGAGGACGAACCCCCCGAGGCGCTGCGCGAGGAGCTGCACACCTTCCTCCGGGACTCCCGTGGTGCCCGGAACCGGGTTCAGCTTGCGCTGCAGCGCTGGGGGGACTTCCACCGCGTCCTCCGGGCCGTGAGGGCCACGTTGAAGGAGGGGAAAGGGACCGGGCGGCAGGACGCCGCGGCCTATCAGCGGGCCCGCAGCTTCCGTGACGCCCTGATGGCCTTCGGAAGGAGTCATGGACTGCTGCGGAGCCCAGCGAGAACCGCTGGCGTTCCTGGCCGCGAGGATCCCCCCCAGCCCTCCTCATGATGCCTGTCGTCTTCGCTATATTGAACGCCAGGGGCTGCAGGACGGGTCTCCGCAGGACGCAGGTGCTCTCCTTCCTTCGGGAGGGGGGGTACTCCGTGGCGTTCCTGCAGGAGACCCACACGGACCCAGCCGCCGAGGCCAGCTGGCGGCTGGAGTGGGGAGACGGGGTGCACCTGAGTCATCTCTCCACCCGCGCGGGTGGAGTGGCCACCCTGTTCTCCCCTACCCTGCAGCCAGAGGTGCTGGGGATCACCGAGGTTGTGCCGGGCCGCCTGCTGCACCTCCGGGTCCGCATGGAGGGGCTGCCGTTGAATCTCGTCAACGTCTATGCCCCGAATGCGGGCCCGGAGCGGGTGCGGTTCTTTCAGCAGGCGGCCGCCTTCCTCGGTGCACTGGATCCTCGCGAGTGCCTGGTCCTGGGCGGGGACTTTAACACCACCCTCGAGGAGCGGGACCGCATGGGGACCGAGCAGTGCCAGGCCGCCGCCGACGTCCTCCGGGAGATCGTAGACAGCCACTCCCTGGTGGACGTCTGGCGGGACCACCACCCGGACGACACCGTCACCTTCACCTTTGTCCGGGTGGGGGAAGAACGGTCGAGCCACTCCCGGTTGGACAGCATCTATATTTCCCGACACCATCTTTCGCGGGCCCACTCCTCCAGCGTACGGCCGGCCCCGTTCTCGGATCACCACCTGGTGACCGTGACGGCCTCTCTGGCGGCGGAGAGGCCGGGGCCAGCCTACTGGCATTTCAACAACAGCCTGCTGGAGGATGTGGGCTTCGAGGCGTCCTTCCGGGAGTTCTGGCTGGCCTGGCGGGGGCAGAGGCGCGCCTTTCCCTCGGCGCGGCGCTGGTGGGACATGGGGAAGGTGCGCGCCCGGCTCTTCTGCCGCGACTACACTCGGGGGGCCAGCCGGCGGAGGGATGCGGGGATAGAGCAGTTGGAGCGGGAGGTTTTAGCGCTGGAGAGGCTTCTGGCCGCCAGCCCCGAGGATCCATCCCTCTGCGGAGCATGCCGGGAGAAGTGGGAGGAGCTCCGGGCCCTCGAAGACCTTCGGGCTCGGGGTGCCTTCGTTCGATCCCGCATCCGTCTCCTTTGGGAGATGGATCGCGGCTCCCGCTTCTTCTACGCCCTGGAGAAACGACAGGGGGCCCGGAAGCACGTCACCTGCCTTCTGGCAGGGGATGGCGCCCCCCTGACGGATCCGGTGGAGATGCGTGGAAGGGCCCGGGCCTTCTACGCCGACCTTTTCTCCCTGGATCCGACCGCCGCCGCCGCCCGCAGGATGCTCTGGAACGAACTTCCCATGGTCGGCACGGGCGACCGGGACCGGCTGGAGCTCCCTCTCCCTCTGGCCGAGTTCTCGGAAGCCCTCCGCCTCATGCCCACCAACAAATCCCCGGGCATGGACGGGCTGACCGTGGAGTTCTACCGCGTGTTTTGGGACGTCCTCGGCCCGGACCTCTCCATCGTCTGGGCCGAGTCCGAGGCCAGCGGAGAGCTCCCCCTGTCGTGCAGGCGGGCCGTGCTCGCCCTGCTGCCCAAGAAGGGGGACCTCCGCGACCTCCGGAACTGGCGTCCCATCTCGCTCCTCTGCACGGACTACAAAATCGTGGCCAAGGCCATCTCCCTGAGGCTGGGGTCCGTGCTGCAGGACATGGTCCATCCCGACCAGACCTACACCGTCCCGGGCCGCACCATCTTCGACAATCTGTATTTGGTCCGGGATCTCCTAGAGCTTGGGTGTAGGGATGGTCTGTCGTTCGCCCTCCTGTCTCTGGATCAGGAGAAGGCGTTTGACAGGATGGACCACGGGTATCTCCTGGGCACCCTGCGGGCGTTCGGCTTCGGGCCCCGCTTTGTGGGTTTTCTCCGGGTGTTGTACGCCTCCGCGGAGTGCCTGGTCAAGCTCAACTGGACCCTGACCGAACCGGTCAGCTTCGGGCGTGGAGTGCGCCAAGGCTGTCCGCTGTCGGGCCAGCTGTACGCCCTGGCCATTGAGCCCTTCCTCTGTCTCCTCCGTTGGAGGATGACGGGTTTGGTGCTCCGTGAGCCAGCGCTGAGGCTGGTCTTGTCAGTGTACGCCGACAACGTGCTCCTCGTGGTCCAGGACCCGGGCGACCTGGTGCGGTTGGAGGCCTGCCTGGCTGTCTACTCGGCAGCCTCCTCCGCCTGGGTCAACTGGGCCAAGAGCTCTGGCCTGATGGTAGGGGCCGGGTGGCGGGCGAGCTCCCTCCCACCCGCGCTTCAAGCCATCCGGTGGAGCGCGGATCCGCTGCTCTATCTGGGCGTTTACCTTTCTGCCACCCATCCCTCCCCGGCAGAAAACTGGCAAGATTTGACGGACAGGGTGGTGTGGCGGCTCCGGAGGTGGACGGGACTGCTCCGGTGCCTCTCCCTTCGGGGTAGGGCGCTGGTCCTCAACCAGCTGGTTCTGTCCATGCTCTGGTACCGCCTCAACACCCTGGTCCCGCCTACCTCCCCGAGTTTCCTGGCCTACCTCCAGAAGCTAGTTCTGGAGTTCTTTTGGCCAGGACTGCACTGGGTCTCTGCAGGGATTCTGAGTCTCCCCCTGGAGGAAGGGGGGCAGGGCCTGTGCTGCATCCGCAGCCAGGTCCACACCTTCCGCCTCGGCGCATGGGGCTCTCCACCCTTCGTACCCCCGGCGCGTACTCCAGGAGGTGAGGGCAGCCTTGCCCCCTGTCTGCTCACGCCTATCTCGTGCGGGTTCTGGGAGAGGGCACTCCCTGCCCGCCCCTCCAGGTACGCACCAAGCCAGCTGCGTGCCAGCCGGTCCTCTGCAGAGACTCCTTTATGGTGGACCTGCAGGTAGTCCGGCGTGGAGCCACTTGGCGCACGCCTTCCTCCGCCGCCTCTGCAGGCTCCGATACGACCGGCAGCTCTTTTTTCTCCACCAGAGGGGTCTTCCGCGAGACCTCTCCGAGCTGCCGGTCTTCTACCAGGACCTCCTCCAGACCTGGAGGCTGGTCTCTGCCTCTTTCTCTTTCCTCTTGGGGGCCCTGCTTGTTTGCCCCCCAGCTGGCTGTGGGGGCCTGCTGCTTCCCCTACTCCTACTGCTGCTGCCGTGAGCACCCTTCCCCTGCTTGCCCTGGCCCCAGCCTTTGGGGCACCCCTTCCCTTCCCCCTCCCTCCCCTCCCTGCTTCCTCTGCAGCTCTCCCCACCCTGTAGCCTCCTCCCTGCTTTGTTTGTTTGTCTCCCTTGCCCCTGCCCTTGGTTTGTTTGTTTGTTTGTTTCTCTATCCCTGGTCGATTTGTTTTCCCTGGCCCTGCCTTGGCTTGCTCCCTGCCCTGACCAGGCTCAGTGGGCTTGCCACTAGGCCTTTCCAGCCTTGCTTTGGCCCCATTTTCCCCCTCCCTTCTGCTGCAGCTACCCCTCTGTCCTGGCCCAGGATTCCTGCCCTATGGTGCTCATGGCCCCCGTTCCCTGACCCCCCCCCTGTTTTGTTTTTTTTGTTGCCTCCCCCCACACTGCACCCCCCCTGAGTTGAAATAGCCTTGCTCCCAGTGCAGCCGGAGGAGCCGGTGCTTCCACCTGGGCTGGTGAGTGTGTTTCTTGCGCCCCTGCCTGGATTCCCCCCACCCCATCCTCCTTTGCTCTGGTGCCCTCCTGCCCTGCTTTCAGCCTAGCGGGGAGGAGCGGTCCACCTTCCCCCTCCCCTACCCCAACCCCCTCCTCTCCCCTCCTCCCCCCGTCTCCCTTACCCTCCCCTGTCCCTCCAAGCTCGCTCACATGCCCCCCCTTATTTCCCACCCTCCCCGCTGCGGTCCTACCTTCCCCCAGGATGGCGTGTGTGTCTGGGGCCGGGACCCCCTCCCTGGATGCCCCTGTCCCTTTCCCCGAGCCCCCCCTCCCGCCCATGGCGTCTACCCCCACCACCCCTACCGGGCCACCGGCCATCGGGCCCGGGGCTCCAGCGGTGGACGCCCCGGGAGGGGACTCTAGGGACTCTGACGCTGCTTCAGCTCCCGCCCCCCCTGCAACTCAGGGGGGTGTGCCCTCGGCCGGGAAGAAGGGCCAGGGGAAGAAAAAGGGCAAAGGCCCCACCCGGGCGGCGCCCCCGCCCGTGGTGGGGCCTGCTCCCCCTTCCCCCGCTGTCCCTTCCCCCGCTGTTCCCTCCACCAGCTCTGGGGGCGGCGCCGCTCCCAGAGTGTACGCCCAGGTCGCGGCGGGTCCTCCGCCCGCCGCCGCCGTGTCATCTGGCCCGCCCGCCGCCTCCAGCACCATCCCTGGAGGCCGGGGCCCCTTCCCCACCCTTACCAGGAGGCATGGAATACAGGCTAGTGCCCGCCCACCTCCCTAGTTTGTAAATAGGTATACTCTCCTGCCGCCCTCTGCCTTTGATATATCACACCTGACAAATGCAGGTTTAAAGGCCAATCCTCGGAAAACTCAGATAACTTTATCCATGGTTGAATCACTCGGGTACATAGTCTCCCAGATCTCCAAAGCCCTCACTTTAGACTGTCAGATCGCGATTGCTGTATCTCCGCAACCGACAACAATACGGGAGCTACGTAAGTTAATGGGCCTTCTTAACTTTTTAAGACAATAAGTCCCATCTTTTTACATCTTCGCACAACCCCTCAATGATCTTCTTAAAGGAGCCAAGCCTTCTCAAACCGTATTCCTTGGTCACCAGAGCATGATTACTGATTAACACAGTTAAAAATAGCCCTTCTTTCGGCTCCTGCACTTTGGTCCCCCCGCTCCTTGGTACCATTCAAGCTTTGGAGACGTGTGCAGGATGGCCATGCTGTTGCTGTGCTCCCCCAAACCCATGGTGACAGTCGCTGCCCTGTGGCCTACTTTTCTACATGCCTTGATTCACTAACTCTGGCTTTTAATCACTGTCTTCAAGCCTTAGAGGGGACATCTTGGGCCGTCACTGTTTCATCACCCATAGTTTCAGGAGCCCCCCTTACAATTTTTGTGCCTCATGCGGTTCATAAAATCTTGGTTGGGAGCCGTTTTTCAAAGGTCAGCTCAGCACAGTGGTCTAAGTGGGAATGCACCCTTTTAAGTCCTCACATTACAATTGCACAGTCTAGTCTTCTCAATCCTGTTACCCTAATGCCAACAACAGGGGAGCCTCATCAGTGCCCCCTTCTGAGGGCACTATTATTCAGGACCAACTTGTATCTGAACCGTTACATGTTTTTGATTTTGTTTTATTTGTTGACGGATCCCGATACTATGTTGCCAGTCAACCTTATACCGGCTGGCAGTCTGGGACCTGTCAGGTATATGTCTCTGTTCGGGGTCCTTTCCACCCTCTTGTTTGGCTCAAGTAGTTAAATTAGTGGCCCTAACACAGGCCTGCCTTCTAGCTGCAGCCCACAACGTTACTATCTACACAGACAGCCGCTATGCATTTGAGATACTTCATGATTATCTCGCCTCTTGGACTAATAGGGGATACCTCACTTCACTCGGTACCCCCCCTCAAAAATAGGGGGTATATTAGAAATTTGTTAGAAGCAATTCAAAAACCATCTAAAGTAGCTGTAGTCAAAATCAAGGCACACACCAAAACCAATGACCCTCTTTCTCTTTCATGGGGCTTACCATGCTCAGTGAACTCATACCAGGGAACCCATTTCATGGGGCGAATCATGAAGGAGGTTTACGCTGACTTGTGCATTAAACAAAAGTTTCACTGCCCATATAACCCTGAAAGCTCTGGGTTAGTAGAACCAGCCAACCAGGCACTAAAAAAGAAGATCACAAAAGCCTTGCTATTGCAAAGGACTAATTGGGTAGTGCAACTACCTGTGGCCCTCCTTTCTATGTGGGCGACTCTTAATGCTACCACGGGGGTTTCACCATTCGAACTCATTACTGGAATGATCGTGTCTTTGGGGGAAGGATGTGTAATTCCGGCTCCCCTCCCTCTGGTTTCTGATACTGCATGGGAATACATCAAACGTTCAAATGAAGTTTTGCAGCCTTTAAGATTAACTGTCAGAGACAGACATGAAACTCAAACTCCCCAGAATCCCCCTCCTGGGTGGATGTACAGGAGGGAGATCAGTTCATAGTAATAACATACAACCCTGGTGTACTCCAACTAAAATACTCGGGCCCGCATATAGTATTGGCCCATAAGGATATAGCCGTGACGGTAAGAGGAATCCCAACATGGGTTAACAAAACCAGAATCAAGATGTATAAGTAAACTTACTTTGCTTATGTTATACGTTAATTATATTTTTCAAGGTAAAAGAATGTGGCTGCTGCTGCTGACCCTTCTCAGAAATCTACATGGTGCAGATCTCTGGGATTCGCCTGAGGCACATGTCGCACACGACACATGCTTCGAAGCTAGCCAGTATGTACAACTCCCTACAGGAGGCAGCAGGGAATGGATAAGGAAGTCAGACACCCGGCTTACCCCTAAACCAGACCACATGGGACCTATCATTCTAACAACTCGCCTCAGAGAACATCCAGGTTCCAAGGTCCCGATCCGACTGCCCCAGCCCAGAAGCAGTCTCTGGCTCCCCTCCTGCTTTTCTCCAGAGATGAACTGCTCCTGGATGTTTAGTTTCACAGGATGTGGTCCCACCCATCTGGGACCCCCAATCCCAGGATGAGTAATTACCAATGTTGGAAGAAAAGCCAGGAGATAGAATGCCAGTTTGAAGCTCTTCCCCTAGAACAAACGAACATTTCAAATTCTAGGGCCTCAGATGGATCGGTTGAAATTTAACACATCTATGAAGCCACTAGTGGATTGGGAAAATATCGATGTAATTGTATACAACGGGAGTGGGCATATCATATTAATCTGGCAGTGTTTTTTAATGCAGGATGGACAGAAGTCCCTTCCCTGTTCTGGGATGGAGGAACAATATTGTCAGGAGCATTGTTTAGACCCTGTCAAACGTCTACTCTGGGTTGATGTACAATGCTACAACCTAACCACCTGTGGATATTCCCCGCCCAACAGCTGTCCTACATTGTACCCTACCCTGTCAGATGGCATCAATCAAATAGGCCCCAACAAAACACTCCTGCATGATGTTCTTATGGTTTCTATTCAGGTTCAATATGATATATCTAATTTTATGATGCCCTTACAAAACGTGTGCTCAGATCATCCCATCTCTCTGCAATGGTTACAGGACAAGCTAAAATTTTTAATGCACCAGTATACCATTCTTTCCCACACCGCCAAGTAACAGAAACATAGCATCTTGGGTGATATTGGGGGATTCTTTGGAAGTATTAACTCCATACTAAACACACTTAATATGGACTCTGAAAGATCGTAAAACTCTTGGGTCAAAAGCCAAAGCACCCAGGCCCTTAAACATACTAACATGGGTTTGTTGTATGCTCTTACTGCAATTAATGTAGCCATAGAGGACTTTTATGCCACTATTGAAAAGGCCTCAGACATGATAGTCAATCTAGCCAAGTCTCAGTCTAAGGGCTGTGCTTGTGATATGCTGGCACATGACCTATTTAATATAATAAGGAGAGTTATGCTGGATGTAAGCCTGGGGTTCCCCTTTCCCACACCCTCTCCTCCTCCACCTTTGCCCACCTTGCAAATGTTTCCACTCAACTAATAGTGGCCTCTCTGCTTCCTCCAGACTCCTCTTCTTTTCATTTTCTTCTTGTATATCCTTCTGTTATTCCTGCTTATGTTTTTCTCTCTTCTTTCCGTTTTAAATCTGTTGGCTATGTAAGTAATAAAACGGTGCACAGAATAGGATTGTCTGAATATCTAGCCCCATCCCCTCATAATAATACTGTGTTAATAACAACATCAGTCTCTTGCACAGAAACAGCCGACTAAATTGTTTTTTCTTACTCTACACTTCAGCCCTTAACTCCTTCCTCTCCTATCGTTGTTGATGTTCTTCCCCTCATGGACGCTAAAACTGCTGTTCAAGTTTTCACCCTCCAGGGATGTTTCATTACCACTGCATCCTACTACACGTATGACCCACTACGATGCTCGACAAACTCCTCTATGTGCCTGCAAATCACTGATTCGTTTACCTTGGATGACATCCATCTACCCGGCCGTGTGTTCCCTGGAATGACAACGGCTCCCTAGCGGTACGACAACCTGTACCTGGACAATACACCAGTCCAATTGGCTAAGGAGCTACTATTCAAAGTGCTCCTTACTTCTGCTTCGGCCTCTGCCACCGTTCACAACACCATCATCAAAGGCCACATCCAACTTCATCTCTCCAACCAAACTATTACTTGACTGGAGGATCCTGCTCTTAACATGTTCCACAGCCCCGTTTCCTGCTGGACTATTTTACAAATAACAGCCGCCACTGTTTCTAAATTTGTGTTACTAATTTCTATCATCATGTGTGGTTATTTTAAAGACATGCTTAAAAACTTTACTATGCTTCTTTCCCTTGCCTCCGTCCCACGCTTTCCGTCCTCCCCTTCACCACCTCCCCCCTATAATCCTAAAATAGACCATGAATATCAGAGTATTTAGGTGTTGAGTATATCTTTCTTATGGGTTCGATTTGTCAAACAGGAGGGAACTGTAAGGCCTGAAGCAGTTTTCAGCTAGGCCGAAACCCACTTAACTAACGGGCAGACATACCAGAGCCCCAAAGACAATGGCAAATGTAAATATCTAATAACTCGGAAGGCCAGATGTCCACTCAGTGATGCTGCCTCACAATAAGGGCACATTCTTTACACCCTCCTATGGCATGTGCCTTCCTATCTGCAAGGATCCTCCCTCTCCACGCTGACGACCTCCGCCCCCTACCCAAATGTAATCACAGATCCTTTGATGGAATTAGCCTGTCTCTGCATGTATGTTCTGTATCTGTAATTATCACTCCTGTTCTTTCTGGGTGGAACAATGTCTATATTTTAAGTGAATAGATAGAAGACATGTAAATGGATTGTTTAGTGATAAAAAAACATATAGAAGTAATCCTTGTAACAACAGGAAGTTGAAGCTGTTTGAGACAGGCTTCCCAGTGCCATGAATAAACCTCTTCAGTATGATCTTGTGTGGCCTGATTCTTAGGAAAAGAATCTTTCGTGTTTCACAGAAATTTGCAAGAGGGATGAAGAGTCTATAATTTGCTAGCACATCAAAAATGGACCAAATATTTTGGTAAGTCTAAAAACACTGAATGTCACTCAGAACTGCTAAGCACTGCACAATTCTTCTTTGCTGTTCCCTCTCACAATGCAAAGGGAGAGCGAGATTTTTCACTGATGTAAAGCCAGTGAAGATAAGAAAGGAACATTTTGACCGAGTCACTGAGAGGGATCCAACTTGTACAATAGCCCTTCAGGTGCAAAGCTTTCCATGGCTTCTCGATGAGTAACCAGCCACTGCTGAGAAAGTTTTGCTCTACAGAGAACTATGCTTGGCGCAACAGGAAAAAGCACAGTAGGAAAGGACTGACTGCACGTAAACAGGTACAGTTACAATTGGATTTACATTTATTTTTGAGGCCGTTCCACTTGTTATTTATAAAAGAAGAAAGAAACTGTACAATAGAAACTGTACCCCACCCCCCGAGGCTGTAACCTCCCCAGCAGTGTCCTAATTGGGAACTTGAAATATGGTAACCCTCCCCATGAGGGTGGGGTCTATAGTCAGTGATCTGGCATGGGCTGGGGGTACGTCACTGCCCTGTCTGCTCCCCAGGCCCCGCAGCCTGACGTCATCTCAAAGGGGGACAGACAGACTCTTATGCAGGCACCAATAATAAGTGCCAGCCACCCACTGGGAAGATCATGGTCCCTGAATGGGAACCGTGTCACGAAGAGATGGAGCCAGGCAGCATGAGATACCCCCCTTCAGTAGGCAGAACAAGAAACGCAAGGTGCCCAACCTGGAGGCGACATGCAGAAAGAATGCAGCTGTAAATCTCTCCCTACGGCCGGACAACAAGGCACAGGCAGCAATTCCAGCAGCAAGTGCCATTTTCTTAGAACAGCGGTTCTCAGTCTCCAGGCCACTTACAGTACAATTAACCCACAGCTGCAGTCCAGCAGTGTGCTAAAAACCATGTAAAGATTGCCGCGCCAACTGCCTCACTCTGGGGTCCCAGCAGGGGCGGGGCAGGCTCAGGGGCAGACAGCGACCCAGAGACATGCTGAGGTGCTCTCTGCTATGCCTGAGTGGGCAGGGCTGAGCATGTGTCGGGCTGCAGCACACCCTGGGCTGCCTGCAGCAGACAGCCCCTGCCTGCCCGTCCTCTGCTGGCCACATCTGGATCCAGAGCTCACAGCCAGAGCAGGAGGCTGCCTTTAATTCATCCCATTAAAATCTATGCCATTTTTTATAAGCAACAGCTGGTGCAGGGTGGCAATTTGTCTCATGGGCATCTTCCCATCTAGGGACCCCCAGGACTTGGTGGGTGGGATCAAAAGCACAAGAAACAAATTTCTTCAGCAGCATTCCTGGCACAGGTCCTAATGCCGGACAGCTGCAATGTGGTCTTCAATCCACACCTTTGCATTGCATTGCACCCTCACTCAGCAAACCAGAAATGATGCCACGTTTGGCAGAGCGGTTCTGCAATCTGCGCGCCAATGAACGCTGATCCCTCCTCCTGCACAACGGCTTGGGAGTCACCTACACTAGAATTGACATGAGCAAGCTATCAAAGAAGGAAAAACGGTTCCTAATCTTTCATAACAGCTGTTTTTCCGAGATGTGTTCCTCATCTCCATTCCAAGACACCCACCCCCCACCTACACCTCTGTTGGAGATAGGTGGTCAGAAGGAACTGAGTGGGTGGAGGGTTGGTAGGGGGCCATATATCAGCGCCATGAGGGTGCGACTCCAGGAGGAACAAAACTCACCTGCGGATACCACTAGGGATAAAACCTTACATTAGTGGCGCGCATAGTTCATGCACACCTTCATTGCAAGGGACATGAGACATATACAGAGGAACACGTACGAAAGGTTAAGAACCATTTTTTCACTGGCCTGGATGATACGTGATTCCCCACAGCCATATTTTATGGACAGTTGAAAATGGGAGCACTAATGCTCAGAGGCCAATGAAAACGATACAAGGAGACTCTCAAAGCTGCAGGTTAAATAAAGTTCCCACAAGACTGGATTGGGGATTTTAGGAGGAGTTGTGGGGATTGTGGAGCGGGAGAATAGGGATGCAAAACTGTACTGCACTGACTAGGGGAGGAATGCACAGTGTGCTGGGCAGGGTGTGCATTATCCACATGACATTGGAGCAGAGTCCTGAAATAGGCAGTAATGCTGCTTGAGATAAATAAGCACGGCTGTACCTCTGGGTCCTCATAAGGCCCTCCTCATTGCTGGTCCCAATATGGGTGCCCCACAATTAAAGGGTTTTTATCCTTACAACCCCCTGGGGAAGGGAAGTGCTCTCCGTATTTTACAGAGGGGAAACTGAGGCCCAGAGTAGAATATGAGATGACACATCCAAGGTCACACAGGACCTCTGTGGCCAAACCAGGAATTGACCAGGTCTCCTGAGTTCCAGACCAGCGCATGATCCACTAGACCACAGGAGGAGTTTGTCAAAGGTACAAGGGCAGTGGGTAGCAGAGTCCCATTGAATGTGGATGGACAATGGGCACCTCACTCGCCTCTGAACATCTCTCTGCATCCTCCCTACCCCAATGACAGCCTGTGCAGTTACTGTAGCTGGGGTAAAGAGACAAAGGCCGACAGTCCATAGGCTTCAGAGCACGTGCTGATCACAGAAAAAGGGTTCAGGAAGCTGCGCTTCCCCATGGTAGGACATTGCATCGAGGGGTTTACGACTAAGCTGGGGCAATCTGTGCTGCCCTCTGTCAGAGAGGCTATCGGATGGGAGGGACTGTTACTCAGTGTGGAAATCCTACATTTGAAACAAGGATGTGCAAGAGCCTGTCCACATGCATGTCGCGGTCTCAGGGATTCAGCACATTGCTCATCAGCCGGGAGTAGCAGCAGATGCTCAGATCCTATGGCAATGAGCAGTAGCACAGAAATGCTGATAGATAAATGAGCACGTCCAACCCTTGGCTCTTCTTTTCTCTCTGGGGTTTTAGCAGTGCAGGACCTCTCCAGCAAGTCTGCAAGCCTCAGTTTGCCCCAACAATCTGACCCTTTGTTACTGGTTAATTATTACATCTCTCCCGTGGGAGACTCTTAGATGAAATTCTCCAGTGTCTATTTTCTGCTGTTCCCGCTGCTCACGGAGTGCAGGGAATTCTCCCCAAGTCCTGGCCAACATGAGAGCCTGCAGGGACTGTACGGGGGAAACATAAAAGTTCCTCTGCAGAGTTGCGAGGGTCAGACATGAGATTCGTACACTCATTCTCAGGTCACAGTAAGGAGATTCCTCTCTCTGCTGCGTAGGATTTCAGTGAGTTGCCTGTTTCTGCAATAATGTTAGTGCTAAACGCTTGGGAAGGGTTCAGGTCAAAAACAATCTGGGCAGAAATTCTCTAGCACGGAGATTTGAACTGTTTAATATTGTCAGAAACATGAAGATAGTTAAACCTGGAACTAAAGATTTATTGTAAGTTGTTTAGAAAAATATGTTTTTAAGATAATTTCCTTTTCTTTTACTGTGTCCTTCTCTCTATATTCACTTTTTTGGTCTCTTTGGTTTTTTCTCGGGTTCACTAAAGTTTTCCATTCAGCAGCTTTACGGTCACGTTAAGATGTGTAGACAAAAGCTTCTGCAGTGGATGTCTATGATACCCGAGATTTCACAACACGAATGGGTCACACAGAGTTTTACAGACTGGTCAGATTCTGCTCTCACATTCTGCCTTCAGTGGCTCACTTCATATTGACACTAGAGTCACTGAGAGCAAAATCAGGGGCCCTGTGTTTTGAAATCCCCGTCTTTCATGTTTGGTCTCAGAGTGCTGCATAAACTGAAATCTTAAACTCACATTACTGTAGTCGATTGTCTCCGACACCTTCCTCCATCCAGCCCCTCCCTCATCCTGTGACCAACCCCACAACAGCCTCCTGGCAACTTCAGCAATTACCAACATGGAAAAGCAACATCAGGAAGTTGTGTCTGGGTTTCTAACTGGCAGGAATTCGCTTAAGCTTTGTCTCTTTTTGCGGAAGAGTTACTCGCACTGGCTCCTTTTAGTCTCCACGTCCTCTCTCCCCTTCCCTCAGGTCTATCCCCATTTCCTTCTCTGCACATGCTGAGCTGCTGCTGGGGTTCCCTTCACCCCCGGACATGCTGTGCAGGCTGCTCCTCCTCCGTTCCCCCTTTCCACAGTGCAGGCAGACCCAGAGTTTAACCCAGGCTGTGTAGATGTTTTATGAGCTGTCACTGTGTGGTGTGTCCAGCACCTGGTGTTGGTACTGGGTGAGTGGGATCACTGTGTGGCAGTGCTAGGGTGGTGCGGGTAGGGAGGGGGGTACATGAACAGGGGGGCAGCACTGCTGAAATTCTGATTATTGGTCCCAGGCTGGGAGCTTTCCTGGCCCCGAGTGGGTCTGGGCAGGTTACAGGGCCCTTTGCCCTGGTAAGCCAGAGAATTGCAGCCTGGATGTCACAACCTTTACTCATTTTTGTTTCCAGTTTTTTTCACAGTCGTTGAATGTTAATAACGCATCGTCAGGCATTTCCCCAGTGGAAAAAATCCATTGATCTTTTCACCTCAACTGGTTCCGTCTCCGATTGGGTCTGATAGCCTGTCTATAATTGCCTTCCCTCTCCCAGGCTGCCCCATTTCCCACTCTACGCTGGGCGCCACCGTCTTCTCCAGGTTTCCCAGTCTCCCGTGGCCCCACAACCGCTGAGCCCCCCCAAGTTCCCCACAACTCTTCCTCCTGCTCTCTTGGCTAGGAGAGATCAGTGACAGTTTCTCTCCGGTGAGGAACGTCACACACACATTGGCAGATGTGAAGGCACCTGTGCTGTGCTGCTTCTCTTGGTGCTCCCCCACACACCACATCATGGACTCAGAGCAGCCTGAAAGGCCTTAGCTTTAGGAGTGTGGGTCTCTGGAAGCAGGGGAGTTGCCTCAGCCGAGGGGCAGGAGTGACCGAACAAGAATGTGAACAAGGTTTCAACCGAAGAAATATTGCTCATTTATTTATTCATTAGTAAAGAACAAAGTACATAGACATAACAAAATCAGAAAAAGATACAAAGGCCTAATATTCTACCATGCATGCATTCATTTCTTATGGTGCACAGTTCTATTACTTATTTCCTTATGCTTACAGACAGATGGTCGCTTGTAAACTCCTTGTTACCTTATACAGACAAATGGTTATTTGTACAATTTCACTATTTATTGCCCATGTTTACAGACAGATGGTTGCTTGCAAACTCTCTCCTTTACAGACAGATAGTCGCTTGCAAACTCTCAGTTATTCCAATGCTTACAGACAGATGGTCGCTTGTAAAATCCTAGCTACTCTTCACAGACAGATAAACAGACAGATGTTCGTTCGTTATCTTAAAGCAAGTGCTACTTTCATACATCACCAAAAGCGCTTCTCTCCTTAAGCCCTTTGGGCCGAGTTGACTCTGATAAGTGTTAGCCATCCCTTGGATGCTGCTGGTTCATAGAAGGATTCAGTCCAGCTACCGAGGATCCCAGAGGGCTGCAGTCCAAAGTGCCACTGACTTCTGGGGGTTTAAATACCAACAGGCTGATCACCAAACTGATCAGCTTGATCAGTATATAACCAACCAGTGAACAGTGTCACTTTTGCTATCAGTATGTAACCAACCAGTGAACAGTGTTAATTTTTCGGTCAGTATGTAACCAATCACTGAGCATTTCTGCTGAGGCATCCTGACTTATAGGCACTTTCAAGTGTTACTTAGCCGGGTGTAGTCAGCTCTGGTCAGCTTTTGTTTTTATGTCTCCCCTCTATTTGTGCTGTGCTAGCGCTTGGACAGCCCTTATCAGGTCCTTCCAGCCCTTTTCCCAAGCTATATACTTTACTATTCTATCTTAAAGCACAAAACCCATGAACTATTCTTTTTATATTCTACGCACATGGGGCTTCGGGAAGCTGCACAGGAACAACGAGCAAGCTGAGAAGTGTGCTCAGTGTATAATGAGAGCTGGGAATTCTTGCGTATGTCAGTGTAAGGTAAATACAGCTGCCACGTGCAGGAGCCCCTGGCTGCTGACTGACACAGTGAGCCACTGGGACACAGACACTAAACCTGGGAGTGTCTGAGATCATGTGTTAGCCAGCTCCATAAGCCATTAACGGGACAGTTGTACATGCATTCCTCAGGGTGAAGATTTATGGGGTCACGTGAGCATTTTTCTCATCTGAAACTTTCATCCATGAAATTTTTCATGGGATGCCTCAGTCATTTTCCTCTGGGGATAAATTCATCACAGTCTGGAGTAAAAAATGCCTTCAATAAGGCTTATGCACCAGCTTACGGGCAAAATGTGTCCTGCTGACTCCTGTATGTGCTGCAGGGACATGTTCAGAGATCCCATTGTGATCATCTAGACTGACCTCCTGTATAGCACAGGCCAGAGACATGCCACAAAGGAATTCCTAAAGCAGAACTTTCAAGAACGAGTCTCACCAAAAGAAAAAAGGGTAGAACAGAGCACAAAGTCCCAGCCTGCCATGATAGTGTCTGTTTCAAGGGGAAAACTTACCTTCTTTCCAAAAAAAGGAATTACATCTTGGAGCAGACCTATGGTCTATCCTGTCCAGTATCCAGTGTCCTCTCTCTCTGACAGCAACAACCCCAGGGGCTGCTGAAGAAGGTGTAGGGGGGGATAACCTGACCATCATAAAAGTGTCACATTAACGCCTAACAACCAGAGATTGGCTTGTGCCCTGAGACATGTGGGTGTACAGTCTTTCCAAGGTATATATTTAGTTCTAGCTATTGTAACGGTACATTCTTATTATCCATGCAAATGTCCTAAACCTCTGATTCTTGCTTAGCTCCTGGCCTCAACTTCATCTTGTGGCAATGAGTTCCTCTGTCTAATTATGAACTGAGTGAAGGAAGCATTCTTTTCTTAATCAGTTTTGAATATGCTATGTTTCAATTTAATTGAATGTCCACTTGACCTTATGTTATAAGACAAGGAGAACATATTCTTCATATACACTTTGCCAGTCAGTATTTCACAGACTTTTCTCAAATATGCTCTTATTTCTCAACTTTCTAAGGTAACAATCCCAGTCTTTTCATCCTCTCTACTGAGGAGAGTTTCCGCAGACCCCTGATATTTCTCGTTGCCCTTCCCTGAACCCCTCTAGTTCTGCAATATCCTGTTTGAGAAGGGTGCTCAGTAGAGTCCAGAGGAGACTGAAGCATTGACTGATTGATCTCATGGCATTGTATTTTCGGTTTTATTCTCCATCCCACCCCTCCTGTGTCCCAACATTTTCCTTAGTTTTTGTCCGTGCTGGCACTTTGAGAAGGGTTTCACAGAGCCATGTACTGTGACACCAGGTCCCCGTCCTGAGTTCATACAGTTAAATTAGAACCTTGTAAAGTGTTTGAGGAGTTCAAGTTTTTCCCTCCAATGGGTGTTGCCCTGATTGACCTCAAATGTCATCTCCCACCATGCTGCTCGGTGTGATGCTAGGCCAGAAAAACCAAAGTAACTTTGCAAGTAGACGAGAGCTTTGATATGCAAGTGTATTGTTGGTAGGTGTTTGATGTTATTTCCCTATCTCTTGTTGGAGGTTAGCAATGTAGATAAACTACTTTCCTGTCTGTCACTGTTCTATTGATTAAGAGATTGAGGGAAGTGATTATTCCCCTCTATTCGGCATTGGTGAAGGTGTATTTAGATTATTTTGTCCGGTTTTAGGCCCCCACTATAAAATGGATGTGGACCAGTTGGAGAGAGGCCAAGGGAGGGCACTAAAAATGGTTACGGGGCTAGAGCACAAGACTTATGAGGAGAGGCTGAGGGAACTAGGCTTATTTAGTCTGCAAAAGCGAAGAATGAGGTGGGATTTGATAGCAGCCTTTAACTACCTGAAAGGGGGTTCCAGGGAGGATGGAGCTAGGCTGTTCTCAGTGGGGGTAGATGGCAGAACGAGGAGCAATGGTCTCAAGCTGCAGTGGGGGAGGTTTAGGTGGACATTAGGAAATAGTTTGTCACTAGGAGGGTGGTGAAGCACTGGAATGGGTTACCATCCTCCATCTTTAGAGGTTTTTAAGGTGAGTCCTGAGAAAGCCCTGGCTGGGATGATTTAGCTGAGGTTAGTCCTGCTTTGAGCAGGGGGTTGGACTAGATACCTCCTGAGGTTCCTTCCGACTCTAATATTCCATGATTCTATGATTGGTAATGCTTTGAGACAAAGCCTGGCCGTGAACTTGGCCATAATTGTAAATTTGAGAACTAGTAAATATATTAACCCACACACCAGCTTGATCTACCTGACTGACTGTGGTGCAAAGATTTGCCCAGACCCAGAGCTGTTAGCAAAGGAGACACAACTAGCCAGACAATGTATTCTGTTAGACCACAGAGCCCAAGTTTCAAACCTCCAGGGAAATGGGTGGGAAAAAAGGAAAAACATTGATCCTGTAAATGAAAGACACAGGGTAACCCTGAAATATCAAAACCCATGGATTTAATTAAAGCTCTATGCTACAAAGAATATTGAGGTAAAATGAAGGTGACTGGTTAAGTGTTCAAAAGTCCAAAAGGGTATTAAACAAACTGTCCCAATGACAAAATACCTGTATTAATGGCATGCCTTAACAAAAATGATTGCAAGCATACACTTGTACTAATTTTGTTGTAAATATTAATGCTGGTGTTAACTCTTGTAATTAATTTTTAGCTAATGCCATGTCAAGACTGTGGGGCCCTTGACGTGTCTTCAGGAGCTCTGATTACTCCCTCCTACGCCAATCTTGTGTTGGGAGTGTGATGCTAGGTCTGAGAAAGCCAAACAAGTTTGCAAGTTGCATGGCCCAACGCTGATCTTTCAAGATATATTACAGGAAAATACAGTGGTAGTGTGGGTCATTCCTTATGAGTAGACAAGAGCTTTAATATGTAAGTGTATTGTTGGTAGTTATTTGATGTTTTTTACATATCTCTGTTAGAGGTTGGCAATGTAGATAAACTGCTTTCCTGTCTGTCACTGTTCTATTGATAATGAGTTGAAAAGGAACACATGAGCATTTAAATAGAGCTGTGAATGTAACAATACTATTCTTTCTATTTCTCTTTGAAGTTTAAGTAGTAAATACATGGAAATGGTTGTAAGTGACCAATCACCTTGTGCTAATGTAATTCGTTACGGGTGTACTCAGTACATAGGAGATGGTATTTCAGAGTCGCAAGTAATCATCTATTATTTGTTCAAGGAGATACCTGCTGTCAAGAAAATATCAATCAGCCTGCATGGATCTTATAAAGACTCTAGTGGACTGATCCTTTTTATCTCAAATCTGTCCAAGCTTGCCAGGGAAAGTTTGGATCGCAAGTCTGAGATTCTAGCATCAGCCTGGAATCACTCTGATAATTTTCATGGGAGAATTTGAACAAACCCTGCATATGAACTATTTAGTCTTCATTCTTCTGGATCAATTCATCTACAGTTGAAGCTGTGAATCAAAGGACTGAGACCCATCCAGGAACTGGATGTACACCAGAGGGACCGTACAAGCCTGCAAACTCCACAATTATACAGGAAACATGATATATATGGACTTTCCAATCATTTTTATGTATCTCATTGCTTTAATCATTTAACATTTCTCTTAAAGTTTCTTTCTTTCCTTTTATAATAAACCTTTAGCTTTAGTTACTAAAGGATTGGCTGGCAGCATGGTATATTGGATAAGATCTAAATTTATATTGATCTGCTACTGTGGCTGACCCTTTGTGGTCAAGAGAACCTTTTTGTTAAAGAGTATAGAGTATTAAGTAACTTATCTCTTCACTGGACCTAGTGGATTATTGGGAACCAGAAACTGAAATGCGTTAAAGGAGTCTCTGTATATTTTATTTTAGCTTCTTGGTAACCAGTGTGGGGAATGAGACACACTGTTTGTGGCTGGTTGGGAAGTCTGACTTCAGTGTCACCCACCAGTGCTGGGAGAATCTGCTCTCCTTTTGCAGCCTGCCCTGACCTTGAAATATTCAGGTGGCAACCCTAGGCATGGGATGGGTCAAACTTGCCTTAAACAATTTGGTGCCATCTGCAAAGATTGACTCCTCACTGCTCACCTCCCTTTCTAGATAGTTAGTAACAATGAAATATTTACTGTGCTATTTGTTATCCAGTGCGTGACCCTCCTCACTCTGCTTCTCTCCCTTCACAGGCACCCTGAATATTACTGAGCCTGATCGGTGCTTCACCCATCTAATGGCAGCTCCCAACCTCACCCCCTCCGATCCGTCAACATTCATCCTAAAAGGCATCCCGGGGCTGGAAGACGCCCACATCTGGATTTCCATCCCTTTCTCTACGTTCTATGTCATCAGCCTGTTGGGAAATTTCATGATTCTGTTTGTTGTCACTGAAGAGAAGACCCTGCACAAGCCCATGTACCTGCTGCTTTGCATGCTGGCGCTCACAGACATCGGCATGTCTACCTGTGTCGTGCCGAAGGCACTGTGCATATTTTGGTTCCATTCCAAAGAGATCACTGTGGATGGCTGCCTCACCCAGATGTTCTTCCTTAACGCAGCTGCTGCTATGCAATCAGCCATCCTCGTGACAATGGCCTTCGATCGCTACGTCGCCATATGTCACCCTTTGAGATACGCCACCATCCTCACCAACTCACGAATCGCTAAACTAGGGCTAGTGGGTTTGATACGAGCTGTTCTCTTGGTTCTGCCACAGCCTCTGTTAGTGTGGAGGCTGCCATTCTGCTCCAACCGTGTTATCCCACACACATATTGCGAGCACATCGCTGTGGTGAAAATGTCGTGTGGGGACACCACAGTCAACAGGACATACGGCCTGGTGATAACATTTGTGATCATTGGGTTAGACCTGACACTCATTGGCCTGTCTTACGTGCTGATCATCAGGGCCGTCCTCAGGATCTCCTCCAAGAAAGCCCACCGGAAAGCCCTCAACACCTGCACAGCCCACATCTGTGTGATGCTGGTGTCTTATACTCCCTACCTCTTCTCCGTCCTGACACACAGATTTGGTCAGGGCATCGCTGCCCACGTTCACATCCTCTTGGCCAACCTCTATCTCCTTGTGCCTCCCATGCTCAACCCTATCATTTATGGGATCAAAACCAAAGAGCTTCGTGACAAAGTGGGAAAATACACCTGCAGAATGTGATCGCCTGGGGCCACTGACTTTAAACGTGTGTGACAGGAGGGAAAGGATGTCTCCTCGTTAATCAAGGATGCTCTGTCCCAATGTGGCTGAGCTCATACTTGTGGCAGTTCACAGTCTAAGAAGTTCCTCACACCTAATTTCTTATCACTGCATCACCAAGCACTGTTCTCTCCGAACATGGACCATGGAGTTGGCCTTTCCATGACTTCCACACCACCAACGATGGTGGCTTCTCATATGCTCTCAGCCCTATTTGCCTTTAGTTTGGTTATTGATTCTCACCATTCCTCACTCTCCTCCATCTTTGACTCTTTTGCCCCTCTCTGCCATCACAGGGTCCCCAGCTCTGCCATCCATCAGGCCCCAACAATCCCTTCCAGTCCAGAGTCTCATCAAATTGGTCTCTCTGGAGCTTATCTATCAGACACTTGGAGTTTTGTCTGTGCTTCCTTTCTCACAATGCCATGAAATCTGTCCTCAATTTTCAGTTCATTTTGGGACACACATTGCACACAGATTGGGGTCAAAATAAACAAAAAATCTATTTCATAGAAAATCACAGCTGCAAAGATGAAATAGTGAGGAAAAGCAAACAGAGACGATTTACACAGGAAATAAACAAAGATGCAACCTCAGGCTTTCCACATCTCTACTAGTCAAGTTCCCATTTCTAATGCAAGTGACCTGTTGTCTGTGAAGAGTTTCCCACGTGCCTTCTGTGATCAAGAGGATTCAGTGTTTCCCAGACAGCACTCTACTTAGACGGTGCAGAGTGCCACAGTCTGATATTTTGGGCATCACCCAAGCGGTCTGTAATCACCTGCCTTGTAACCTTGGGGACTTAACACTGTGCTGTTATGGCTCACGGCCCTGCACCAGTAACCAGCCCACAAGCATCGTGGTCTCACCCTGGCTTCCAGCAGCTGACTTACTCCTTGTAGGGTGATGCCAACAGCCTCTGCAAATCCATCTCCCCAAGTTCTGGAGCGGCCAGGCTGCCGACATTCGCCATTTCTAGTGTGAAACATCTGCCAACCCTCTGGCAGGGCATAAGTACCAGGACTGAGGCTCTCATTTTGATTGTCCGCTCAGAGCTTTTTTGCTAATGTGGAGCAACTCCTACTGGGGCTTGTAGCACAGCTTGGATTAAATAAAAAAAGCTGCCTGTTTGTTATTTGATGTAGAGACCAATGTGTTCATAACAAAAGCTTTGTTTCAATATCTAGCTTGGGCTACTCTGGGGCTAGTTTTTAAGGGACTTTGAGCCATGGACACAGTGGAAATCTGGCAACTAGGGCAGACATAAGGAGGTAGCAGCCACCTGAATGGAGCTGGGGGCAGAGCAGCAGCAGCCAGAACCAGAGGGACCAGAGAATCAGCCCAGAAGGCAGAGCTGTGCAGGAGGCAGAGCAGCAGCGCTGAGCCAGAGCCAGGGAAACGGAGCAACCCAGACCAGCAGTGCCAACGGGGAGGCAGGGGTGATCTACAACAGGGAGGTGCAGGGCCAGAGCTGGGATAGGAAGTGCCAGTCGAGCCACAAATAACACGGCAGGCGAGTGTGGTGAGCAGCTGGGGAAAGCAAGGTGGGGCCCTGGGCAGAGGGCCCAGCGCAGGGAGATGTTGCCAGACAAGAAGGCCTTGTAGGCTGGTCTTGAGAAGGGTGCGGGATACTGACCCCAATGGGGGCCAATGCTGGGGAGAAGAAGCCACTGACAATACTGCAGCTTTCTGACACTAGGAAGCTTTCCATCGGACCCTGTGTGAGCAGGGTTCTTGCTCAGTTTGAGGAACTGACGCTTCACTTTCAGACAGACAAAGACAAAGGAAGCAACTACAAGGCAGAGTGGGTGCTGAGGACTCATTGCAGAGAGGCCCACTGATGTAAAAGAGCAACTCCTAGAAAGTGTTCGTCAGAGCAATTCAGACGGATGAGTCCACAGATACAGCAAATGCTGCACAGCTACTGCTGTGTATTCGCTTTGCTACAGCCATAGAATTAAATGAGACATTTCCCATTTGCCGTCCACTGACAACCTGAGCAATTGGGGAAGAGCTTTTGAAACTATTAAGTAATTTTGTTCGAGACACAGATCTTGACTGGGGACGTTGGTTTGGAATCTGCAGCGATGGAGCAGGGTCCGTGACAGGATGGCGTAGCTGGCTTGTAAGGAGGCTGCAGGAAGTGGCCCCTAGAGCAACCTGGGATCATTGTATGATCCACAGACAGGCATTGGTTGCTAAGACGATGCCAGAGGAGCTCGGCTATGTTCTGTCAGTTGCAGTAAAAAAGACAAACTTTATAAAGTCGTGCCTGGTTAATTCAAGGGTTTTTGCCATTTTCTGTGAGGAGATGGGAGCAAACTTCACACAGTTGTTGTTACATTCAGAAATTCCTTGACTGTCCAGGGCAAGGTGCTGACAAATCTCTGTGAACTGCATGAAGCCGTCCATATTTTTCTTGCCAATAATATGAATATGGCAGCCAGATATGACAACAAGGATATCCAGTGAGTGTCACTGAAACACTTTACAAGTGGAGAGCAACCGAATTCTCTAAACATGTCATTTCAGGGGTGAGATGTGAATGTTTTCATTGCTAACGATCATTAGCAGCATGAACTGTGGTCTTCACGTGTGCAGCAGAGATCTGTTTGCATCTTTTCAACACTGGAGGACGTTGTGTGATGATCTGTCAGTTGACACTGACCTTCAGCAGAACTCTGTACATGAGTGGTGTGGGCAGGAACACATAGAAAAGATGGTCCTTCCAAGGGAGAAGGAATACGCCTGCAACGAGCCCGGCTGTGGGTCCAGAACGAGCAGAACTGCAGACACTTCCTCTTGTGCCTTGTTATGAACAAGCCTGTATGGGAAACACCCCATCTTTGGAAGATGTTCCTGATGGTGTCTGGGTGAATGGATCACTCATGGTTGGAGAAGGATCTTCTGAAATGATCCACTGGCTCATTCTGTGTGCCCGGAAGACAAGAAGTCTCAAGATAGATTGAGGGGTCACACAGAATTCTCACAGGCGGAGGACTTCCTGGCACTAGGGAGAGGAGCGTGCTCTATGCTGTCGGTTTATTTAGGACATCGCTGTGGTGTTGTCTGTAAGAACCAACACACATTTGTCCTCAGTGGCTCTGGAAGGATTGATGGGAAAGCCACACCACTCTGAGCTCTCTGATGCTGATATGCAACAAGAGCTCTGCTTCGCACCAAAGACAAGGCGTCCATAACTATGGGGCCATATGCCATAAGTGTTTCAGGCTCTGTCTTGCATGGAGGTAGCATGGTTTCTGTGACTTTCTATGATAGTTCCCCTTGCCCAAAGCCAGGTCTCTGAAAGGAAGACTCTGGCCTGGACCCAGTTGCGGACTGCCCCTCAGAAATCTATTATCTGAATAGGTGAGAGAGTTAACTTCTGCACATTTATTAGGTGGCCTAAATTCTCAAAGGTTGTCCATATCAAGCTTACATTGGACTCCACCTGTTCCCTGATGTAACCCATGATGAACCAATCGTCAAGGTGAAGGTAAACCTGGACCCTTTTTTTTTAATCAGGAAAGCTGCAACGACTGCCATGCACTTGGTAAATACATGAGGAGCTGCTGACAGGCCAAAGGGGAGGACAGTAAACTGGTAGTGACCCTGGTTCACTACAAATTGGCAGAATCTTCTGTGACTCTGAAGGACTGAGATGTGAAAGTGCACATACTTCAAGTCGAAAGCAGCATACAGTCGCCTGGATGCAGAGATGGGGAATGGAGGGCAAGGAGACCATGCAGAACTACACTTTCTTCATGAATCTGTCGAGGTTTCACAGGTCCAGGATGGGTCTGAGACGGCCCTTGGCTTTCGGGATTAGGAAATAACAGGAGTAGAAACCTTTGCCCCTTAGCTCCAGAGGAACCTCCTCTACAGCTCCCACTTTTAGGGGTGTTTGCACCCCCTGGATTAGAAGGTGCTCATGAGAAGGGTCCCTGAAGAGGAATGGAGAGGGAGGGTGGGAAGGAGGGGAACAACTGAACTGTAGGGAGTATCCCCGTCCTATCGTGATTAGCACACTACAGTCTGAAGTAATATGGGCCAACCCCCTATAGAACTGGGATAAACAGTTACTGTTGTGGTGTGCTATCCTCAGTCACACCTAAAAATGGTCTGATTTCACCCCCATGATTGTCTCATATCATAGTACAGTTGTGCCTCAGTGGAGACTGGTAAAAGTGAGGTAAGGTTCGTGGTCTTTTATCGCTATTGACTTTTATCCTATTGCATTGTTTTATAAAACAAAATTAAAAGTGTCTAAGGCACCTTAAGTTCAAACACAGTATCCTTTTTTTCCTACTGTAAAATTAGTGTGCAGTGTTGCCGTGAACAGTTAAACATATCACTTTCCACCCAAGAGTTAAATCAATGTCACTCATTATCAGCTCACAACCCTGCTACACAGCCATTTGAGACAGGATGTGCAGAAACCTTTGAAACCGCATGTTCAATGCCTTTGCCTTTCTGACTTTATCCATATGCTTATTATTTACACTGGCAGCAGAAATTCCAGGAGATACAACAGCGCCTACACCCCAAAATCATAGAATCATAGAATATTAGCATTGGATGGGATCCCACCAGGTCATCTAGTGCAACCCCCTGCTCAAAGCAGCAACAATCCCAACTAAACCATCCCAGCCAGGGCTTTGTGAAGCCATACCATAAAAACCTCTCAGGATAGAGATTGCACCACTTCCCTAGGTAACCCATTCCAGTGCTTCCCCACACTCCTAGGGAAAAAGTTTTTCCTAATATCCAACCTACACCTCCCCCACTGCAACTTGAGACCATTGCCCCTAGTTCTGTCATCTGCCAGCACTGAGAACAGCTTAGCTCCATCCTCCCTGGAATCCCCCTTCAGGTAGTTAAAGGCTGTTATCAAATCCCCCCTCATTCTTCTCTTCTGCAGACTAAACAAGCCCAGTTCCCTCAGCCTCTCCTCATAAATCATGTGCTCCAGCCCCCCCATTATTTTTGTTGTCCTCTGATGGACTCTCTCCAATTTCTCTACATTGTTCCTTTAGCGGGAGGCCCAAAACTGGATGCAATACTCCAAATGTGGCCTCACCAATGTTGAATAGAAGGGAATAATCACTTGCTTCACACTGATGGCAATGCTCCTACTAATGCAGCCCAATATGGCATTAGCCTTCCTGGCAAAAAATAAGAGGACGCTGTTGACGCATGTCCAGCTTCTTCTGTACTGTAACTCTCAGGTCCTTTCCAACCGAACTGCTTCCTAGCCAGTAGATCCCCAGTCTGTAGCAGTGCATGGGATTCTTCTATCCTTCATCTTTGTATGTGTGATTTTGCTATTAAAAAGACTTTTTGTTTATTTTGAGACCAGTCTGTGTGCAATGTGTGTCCCAAAATGAACTGATAATTGAGTGTAGATTTCATGTCTTTGGGGAGGACAAACCAGAGGGGAAAACTCCAAATTATTGCTAGTTAAGAATTCAGAGAAACCGATTTGGGGAGTCTCGGGACTGGAAGGGATTGTTGGGGCCTGCTGCAGGGGAGAGCGGAGGACCTTGTGATGGAAGAGAGGGGCAGAAGAATCAAAGATGGATGTGAGTGAGGAATGGTGAGAATCAACAACCATACTGATGGCAAATAGGGCTGAGAGCATATGAGAATCCACCATCGCTGGTGGTGTGGAAGTCATGGAAAGGCCAAGTGACAGGGTGTGTGGGGCTGGGGAAGGAAAAGTGACACTGAAAGATCAGGTGACGGTTGGAGAGGGCAGTGCTTGGTGGTGGAGTGTATGGAAGCACAAAAGCAAGTCCTGGTAGGCCTTACGCTGAAATGAATGATGGAAATGAAAGTTAGCATGACTACAGATGGAAAAACCCACTGAAAACTGTTTATTGTGCTTTAAGCTGTTTTTGAAACTAGTTGCTTTTTTAATTGCCCCCAGCTATGCTTGTAACAGATAAGGGGGTAGCCGTTAGACTTGTTTTGCAATGGAAAACTCCACTATGCGATCAGTATGTGAAGAGCTATTCTATATAAGCCATAGGCATTCAAACCTGTACGGAGACTCCTGACAGCAGCACAGAAACCCTGTGCTGTCCAGGGCTCCCCATGGCCATAGCTCTCTGTGTGTCTGTCAGAATAAAGCTCTGCTCGATCTGACCCTAAATGAGAAGCTGT
>NW_027133089.1:0-62044 GCF_026122565.2 Emydura macquarii macquarii
CATGCTTCCTTTAACAGTCAGGCAGAGCAGAGCAGAGCAGACAAGACTTCAGCTTAAGTTCTAGTCTGAAAAATCCAGTCAGAGAGGTGATGGCATGGAATTTAGTTTTCCTCTTGAGGGAATAAAACCTCTTCTTGTGCATTATGAGAAATGTTAAATGGTCAGAACGTTCAGCTTGTGTAACTTCCTTTCTTCAACCCTGGCTGTTAAATCTCAGTGAGATCTACAAAGCAAGCCAAGTTTGAACAAAATTGATTCAGCCAATTTAGAGACGTCCATGGGGCCGTTTGTGATTTTCTTAATACACCTAGAACTCAAATGACTGAGTCGAACATTTCAAACTTTCCAAAATTCCTTTTTGGGCTGAGACCAAAAATGGAAATGTTCAGAATTTGCTTTAAAAAAAAAAAAAATCTCTTGGGGAAAGAGGGAGGTAAAAAAGCAAATTGGAACTTGCCCATCGCATGCACTACCCATGTGTGCTACAGTTTTAATTGTGCAGAAAGTCTTTAACCACTGCTGCTACTAAGAAATTCAGTGACTGATTTTAGGCCTTGTTTTAATAATGTTTGTAAAATGTAACGATCGTGCATGTGAAGAAATAGCGGGTGTGGGGGCTGGGTACTGCGGGTGGGTGTGTTCTGTAGGAACATCATCAGTGTCCAGGCTCCAGAGCATGAGCACGTGGGGTGCTGAGTCCCTCCCATTCCTGTGCAAGGCAGTGGGGATTGATGTTCAGCACCTCGCAGGACTGAGCCGCTGATTTCTGCCCAATATTCACTCTTGTTTATCTGAAGTTAGTTCCCTGCAGAATTGATCAATTAGGCAAATCACTTGCTCCATTTTATTGACTGCTTCTCGGATTTTACCCGCTAGCTCCGATTTTGCACCTTTATGGTATTCCATAGAATCCTTTGCTACAAAGAAAATATCGAACACCAGGGCGAGAGCTGTTAGAACACCGGTAACAGCTCCTGCAAATCTTGCAATTCTACCAGCATTAGCCAGGAGCTGACCTGCTTTGACTATTTTCATGGTGTTAAGAACAACTCGTCCTGTCCCTGACCCAATCTGTGTGACTGCTGACATGAAATCTTTGCCTCCAAAACCTTCCAAGTGTTGGAATTTTTCACATATGCTGTTTGTGTGCCTCTCAATATGTTCCAGCTCCTCTTGACACTCTTTAAGGAGCTTCTCTGTTGTCTCCTTCTTGACGTGAGTTGTCCCCATATCTGTGGCAGTTGCAGCTGCGCTGGTCAGCCCCCCTGCTGTAGAAACAGCAAGTCCTGTAATAGAGACAATCAGGGATGCTCCAAATGTAACCGGAGCGAGAGCCAGGCCTACGATGGCTGTTATCCCCCCAGCTATTCCCACTGACCCTCCAGTAATCTTCGCTATTGTAGCACCTCGGTGGATCTTGTCAAGAGTATCTGCAATTTCCAGCAGCTCAGCTAGGAGGCTCTTCAGTCTGTCTCTTGCTGGCAATAACGACCACTTCAATATTTCGTCAATGTCCTGCCTTACTGAGCAACTGACAGAAAAGTAATAAAACGGGAACATTAGTTTCCAGGTCTCAAATGCCAGCTCCTGCACCTTCGTGTTCAGCCTTGACACGCTCCCACTGACTGCCATGGGAGCTGCGTCCGCTTACGCCAGGCCCTTGGTGACAGGTGAACCTCAATAGTTTTCATCTGGCTAAACCCCCTGAATTTAACTTGAGAGCACACCAGTGGATCAGGTCAATGGCACATCTGCAGTAGACTTGTATGGGGATTTGATAGCGGCCTTTAACTACCTGAAAGGAGGTTCCAGGGAGGATGGAGCTAGGCTGTTCTTGGTGGTGGCAGATGACAGAACAAGGAGCAACGGTCTCAAGTTGCAGGGTGGGAGGTCTAGTTTGGACATTAGGAAAAAGTTTTTTACTAGGAGGGTGGTGAAGCACTGGAATGGGTTACCTAGGGAGGTGGTGGAATCTCCATCTTTAGAGGTTTTTAAGCTGAGGCTTGACAAAGCCCTGGTTGGGATGATATAGCTGAGGTTAGTCCTGCTTTGAGCAGGGGGTTGGACTAGATGACCTCCTGAGGTCCCTTCCAACTCTAATATTCTATGATTCTATGATTCTATAAGATGCTCAAAATCCCCATAAAGGACGATTATGAAATAACCTGGCAAGAGGTTAAGTTTCTGCCTTCTCCCAGACAGGCAGTGGTTGGTTCATCCCCTGAAGCAGGAGGGCTTATCTCCCTTTCAAAAGTTTTATCCTATCTAGTTAAATTGAGGCTGTTCTCTTTATCTGTATTCACAGTTGGTTTTTATCTGAGTTAAGGCTGAGGGTACACATCAGGAATTTAAGGGTAAAAGTATTACAGGGAGATTGTAATGATCCCCGAAACAAGTTATAAACCTAGGAAATTGAGCGTTAAGATGAAAGTTAAAAAAAGTCCAGCTGTGTGGTAAGGTCTAGAAATGCACTGCTACAGGCCCCAGGATCCTCACCGCTGCCTTGCATTCCATGAGGAAGGAAGGAAAGCTGTCTACATGGCTTTAGAAGTCAGATTATTGCACAGTGTCATTAAAGGGAAGAGCTGAGATTGTTTTGGTGCCTCCCTATCAGAACTCTTCTCCCCGTGGAGGTACTTTCAAGTCACCTCTGAATCTTCTGTGTGATCAATGAATGAGACTGAACATCCTAATTATTTCACTGTGATATTGGTTGTCCACTCTGACTTCTACATTTTCTTTCAGTGTTGCTGCTTTCCGGGTACACACAGTCACCCATCTTATAAGTGTGACCTGTGTTCGTTGTTTCTTGATACGTGATCGTGTATTTGGCTGTGTTAAAATGCATGTTGTTCAAATGAGTCCATTTTACCAGGTAATTCAGATGAGCCTGTGTCAGTTTTACCTGTCCCTATCTGTAGCAAGGCACTGTGGCCTTAGGACCATAGAATATTAGAGTTGGAAGGGGCTTGTTTAGTTGGCAGAAGAGAAGAGATGGGGGATATGAGAGCAGCCTTTAACTATCTGAAAGGGGGTTCCAGGGTGGATGGAGCTAGGCTGTTCTCGGTGGTGGCAGATGACAGAACAAGGAGCAACGGTCTCAAGTTGCAGTGGGGGAGGTCTAGATTGGATATTAAGAAAAGCTTTTTCACTAGGAGGGTGGTGAAGCACTGGAATGGGTTAACTAGGGAGGTGGTGGAATCTCCATCCTTAGAGGTTTTTAAGCTGTGGCTTGACAAAGCCTGGCTGGGACGGTTTAGCTGAGGTTAGTCCTGCTCTGTGCAGGGGGTTGAACTAGTGACCTCCTGAGGTCCCTGCCCACCCTAATATTCTAGGATTCTATGACATAAGCTGGAGTCGGCCTCATGCTGCAGGTACTAAAGCAGCCGTGGGATTTCTAAACATTCCAGCTGACGAAGGTGACTGAAAGTGTCGCAGCCAACACAGGGGAATTCTGTATCCGAGCTCGTCCTAACAGGTGAGGAGGAACTGATCCCAGAACTAGAAGCTAATGGTAGCGTAGGTACAAGTGGCCACGACTCGATCACGTTCACACTGTGCAAGCGGAATAAAGCCCAGAGCAGTGATATCGATACTGGGTGCTTTCCTAGGGCTAATTTCACAAAGCTGAAAACAGTGATGAGCAAACACCGCAGGGAGGAAGAATTTAACCAGAAAAAGTGAAAGATAATTGGCAAGTATTTGGAAGCAGCTTCCTAGATGCCCCAAAAGCCCCAATCCCACAATGGGGGAGGAAGAATGCTGTGGGTTTTTAAAAAAAGACCCTGTGTTTAGAGGGGAAGTGAAGGCAGCCATTAAAATACATCTGTGTAAGCAGGATCTGCGTGAGCTCT
The DNA here is from genome assembly GCF_026122565.2 of Emydura macquarii macquarii. Classification (NCBI taxonomy): domain Eukaryota; kingdom Metazoa; phylum Chordata; order Testudines; family Chelidae; genus Emydura; species Emydura macquarii. The sequence continues at coordinate 3,855 of NW_027133089.1, forward strand.
CCCCTGACGACATCTAGTGATGAGCCGGGGAAGAAGACTTCAGGAGCTGACCTTGTTTGCATGGACACACCCATTGCCTAGGTGCGCAGCGTGATGGGGCTGCTTTGCCCAGAAGATCACTTTGGCTGGTGTTGGATCACGGGTCATGTTGCTGTTGAGTGCAGGGGTACGAAAGGGCTGTTATCCTTGTTGTGTGAATTGAGGGCAGCAGAACTGTGCTTGGCCTGCCCTGACTGAGGGACTCGCCCTCAACTGAACTGCACTCGCTAGACAGAGCACAGGGTGCCAGCCGCCACTGGTGTTGAGAGAGGGTGGGGACAAGTGTGTACGGCCGGGCTAGGCCGGGCCGGGCCTGGCCTGGCCTGAAGGCCCTTGCCACTGTGTAATGACAGAGCTGATTAAGACTCAGTTGTGAGTCTTTTGTTGCGTATCAGTAGAACTGAAATCACTAATAGCCCCTCCAGGTGTGTGAGGGGACAGAGTCTCTGGTGAAAGAGGCTGCCCTGGCAGTGAGGCTCCCCCACTAAGAGCTGAAATCACTGAGAGCTGTGCCAAGTGGTGGGACCGTAAGACATCCTAGAGCGGACTGACCGAGCAGGGAGTGGCTGGCTGAGTGAGCAGGGTGGGGCGGCTGGAGAGTGGAGTGGCTGGTGAGCAGCTGGAGCAATGGGTGAGGGACCTTCTCTTCCTTCCTCCTCCTCGGCTGGGAGGTGAACACACATGAATGCACCTCTAAACTCTGGGTCTTCACTGCCCAAGGACAACGACTGTGATTGGGGTGCAGTAGAGGGGGAACGGAGGGGCACATTAAAGGGAGATTTGGTTGCTGGACTTAAGGACCTGACCCAAAAGACCCTGCCCAACATACTCTGAGGTGGGTGTTTTTACTCATGATTTTATGCTTATGCATCCAGAGGTGTTTTCCCAAGTTAATGCTGGGTTACTTCCCCCTTTTAATAAAATCTTATTTTCGACACTCAGACTCTGCTTGCGAGAGAGGCAGTGTTGCCTCTTAGAGCTGCCCGGGGTGCTGTGTAATTGTCCCAGGTTACTGGGTGGGGGCTGGAGTTGGTTTTGTGTTGTATTGTTGAAAAGGAAACCCTAGATATTGAACCCGGCCCTTGTTGCTGCTGACTCCACCTGGCAGAAGGGTTACATCTTTATACAATCCTTCATATAATCTACACAACAAATGTAAGAAAGGGGAAGTCAATAGTAATGACTATAAATCAGAAACTAGGAATTGTAGAAAATTGATATGGGAAGCCAAAGGCCACAAGGAGAAATCTAGGGCTAGCAGAGATAAGGACAATAAGAAGCAGCTTTTAAACTATATTAGGGGGGGAAAAATCCTGACAATGGTGTTGGTCCATTACTAGATAGAACTGGTAGGTAAATAATACTGCAGAAAAGGATTTCTGTTCTGTATTTGGGGGAAAAACAGATGATATAGTCTCATCATATGGTGTTGATAATACTGTTTCCATTCCACTAGTTATCTCTGGAGGATATTAAACAGATGCTACTAAAACAGACATTTGTAACTCAGCAGGTCCAGACAATGTACATCCAAGAGTTTTAAAAGAGCTGGCTGAGGAGTTTCCTGGACCATTAATGTTGATTTCCAATAAGTTTTGGAGAACTGGAAGTTCCAGAAGTCAGGAGAAAGCTAATCTTTTGCCAGTTTTTAAAAAGGGTAAACAGGATGAATCAGGTAATTATAGGCCTGTCAGCCTAACATCGATCCAGGCAAGATAATGAAGCAGCTGCTACAGGACCGTACTAATAAAGAACTAAAGGAGGGTAGTGTAATTAATGACAATCAACATGGGTTTATGGAAAATAGATCTTGTCAAACTAACTTGATATATATTTTTTTTGGATGAGATTACAAGTCCGGTAGATAAAAGTAAGAGTGATGACCCGATAGACTTCGACTTCTGTGAGATGTTTGACTTGCTAACACACAATATTTTGAGTAAAAGACTAGAATCCTATGAAATTGACATAACACACACTCAACCGAGTAAAAACTGGCTAAATGGTGTCAAAATGTAGCTATCAATGAGGAATTGTCATTGACTGGGTCTGTGTCTAGGGGGACCCGCAGAGATTGGTTCTCAGCCCTGAGCTATTTAACATTTTTATCAATGACCTAGAAGAAAATATAAACTCATCACTGATGAAGTTTGCAGATGGCACTAAAATCGGGGGAGGGGTTAATAATGAAGTGCCCAGGTCAGTCATTTAGAGCGATCTGGATCACTTGGTGAACTGGGCACAAGCAAACAACGATGTGTGTTAATATGTCTACATCTAGGAGCAGAGAATGGCGGCCATGCTTACAGGCGGGGTGACTCCCCTGAGAAGCAGCGACTCTGAGAAAGATGTGGGGGGGGGAGGGTGGATAATCAGCTGAACATGAGCTCCCAGTGTGGTGCTGTGACCAAAACAGCTAATGTGATCCTGGGATGCACAATCAGGAATCCCCAGTGGGGTAAAGAGGTTACCTCTGTATGTGTACTGGTGCGACTGCTACTGGAGTCCTGTGTCCGGTTCTGGTGCCCCCAGTTCAAGAAGGATGGTGATAAATGGGGGAGGGTGCAGAGAAGAGCCACAGGAACGGTTAAAGGGCTGGAAAAGCTGCCTTAGCGACAGATTCCAGGAGCTCAATTATTTAGCTTAACACAGAGACGGTTAAGGGGTGACTTGATCACGGTCTGTAAGTGCCTACATGGGAACAAGTATTTGATAATGGACTCTTTAATCTAGCAGAGGAAGGTGTAGAACGATCCTACAGCTGGAAGTTGAACCCAGACAAATGCTTAATGGTGAGAGGACGTTATCACTGGAACAATTTACCAAGGGGTGTGCTGGATTCTCCATCACTGACAATTTTTAAATTGAGATTGGTTTGTTTTTTTTAAGATCTGCTCTAGGAATTATTTTGGGGAACTACTCTGGCCGTTGCTATGCAGGAGGCCAGACAAGATGGTCCCTTCTGGCCTTAGACTCTATGATCTCTGACTGAGCCAGTCTCTTGTTAGACAGAAGGAAAAGGGGAGATACACCATTTATTTCCATCACTCTCACTTGTTTCTAGTAGAATCTCCATCATTTCTTAAACCAACCTTCTGTTGCTGTCTGACAAGTGCTGGGCGGGGTTTCCAGGAGCGGTGGTTTCAGGTTAAACTGGGGCACCCGGCTCCTTTGGGGGCAGAGGGTCTGGGATTTCTGCGAGTAGCCAGTGTTGGGGCTGGAGCTCACAGGGGAAGGATTCAAGGGTCTCAGGGATTGAGGCGTACTCCTGCTGGCCTGCAGTGTGAAGACAGGGCTGGCACAGCCCAGAGAAGAGCACTTGAGCAGCTAACAAGCTGGTGTGCTAGCGAGGTAACAGCCGGCCCCCGCAGGCCAGGCTCCCTCTTGCTGCAGGCAGGGGTGCACAGCTGACTCGGTTGTGAGCGCTCCGAGAACCGTCACAGAGATCCTGGGATTATTGCATTGAGGCAACTTCCCAGGACACCTGCGTGCTGAAGGCAGGGCCAGGCTGACGGGCCCCTTTGGAACCGGGCAGCAATCGGCCCAGACTCACTCTGCTGGGCACTGACAAAAAGGCTTTGCTGGCTTGGCTTTGAATCGTGTCCCTGGCTAAGCAATAATCCTAGATGTGGGGGAGTGTTTCCGGTGGTTCATCGCCCAGCAAGGGGCGTCAGTGCAGCCAGGGCTGTCTGCTGCTAGCGCAGCTGGTTCCTCTGACAGGGCTCGGCTCAGACGGGCCCCAGGTAGGGCAGCACAAACCCCCCTTAAAAAATAACTTCAAAAAGAAACCGAACGTTGTGATCTGGAGCCAGCGAGTTGTTGGTGCCCAGCTCTGGTTCAGGCCCCGTCAACACTCACCTCAGCTCCTGTCCTCTCATCTCTGGGCTCCCCGCCAGCCACGTCACCCCTCAGGTTCACTCACACACCCCTGCCGGGATCAGCTTCCCGGCTCGCTGCTCCCTGGCTCCCTCTCCTCTGCCACATCACACACGAGCTCCCGTCTTTGCGTTCAGGCCCTTCCCTGGTTAGCCTCAGCCCACGGGTCAGTTACAGTATTTGTCACGCTGTCTGGACAAGGGGGGCCCTTGGGGTGTATTCAGGAGCTCTGATTACTCCCTTCTACACCAATCTCGCATTGGGGGTGTCACCCTGGCTGGATCAGTGGGGGGGTCATTTGTCATATTGATTAATGTTGATATGTCCAAATCATAACGATTCACGGGAGGTATGCCATATCAGGTATGGCTAGAATGGCCATGAAATGCTAGGTAAGATGATGATGATTGTATTCATGAGTTATGTGTGTAATAGAAGTTTATGAATATAGTTGATCTATCTGTATTTCAAATTGTGCTGGCTGGGACACACCCCAGACAGAGAGGCGGCAGGACAATAGCCTGCTTAATGGCCCATTAAGACACTCACAGATGCAAGGGGCCCAGGAAGAAACTAAAGTCAGACCTGAAGAGTTACCAGGATTGGCCCATGTGACTCTGGACTCCAGTTTAGCTCCTGTGAGTTTCCACAGGCCGCATGGAATTATAAAATCAAACCCCAGAAACCATTTTGTCTTCTATCCTGCACTTCAGTCACCTACTTACCTCTGGATCAAGTCATCTGCAACTGAAGCTGTGTAATAAAGGACTGAGACCCATCCAGGTACTGGATGTGAGCCAGAGGAGACTATACAAGCCTGCAATGCCACAATTCTTCCAGAAACCTGATGTATATGGACTTTCAATCATCTGTATGTATCTGCTTTGCTTTGACCCTTTAATATTTCTCTTATGGTTTGTTTTTCTTTTTACAATAAACCTTTAGTTTTAGTTAATAAAGGATTGGCTGCCAGCGTGGTATTTTAGGTAAGATCCAAACTTACATTGCTCTGGTGCTGTGGCTGACCCCTTGGGGTCAGAGCGAACCTTTTTAGTAAAGAGCAGAGAGTTTAAATAACTGGTCTCTTTACTGGACCCTGTGCTGATTTGGGAGCCAGGAGCTGAAATGCAGTAAAGGGGGCTGTGGGCATTTGTGGACTGGCTTCTGTGCGGATTCAGAAGTGCAGTTTGTGGCTTGTTGGGAAGCCTGACTTCAGTGTCACCCACCAGCGCCGGGAGAATCTGCTCTCCTTTTGCAACCTGCCCTGACCTTGGCATTATCAGGTGGCTGCCCTGGGCACGGATGGGTCACAACAGTATTTATCACAGCGCTGACCCTGCCTGCACTCTACCATTGACTACATCCTTTACTGCCCGCTAGTCTTTCATTCACAAGCACCTTCATACTTCCTCCTTCAGATCCCTCCCTCAGACTTACCTCGGCCATGACGTGTGGTGACCCGACGCTGTCTGACAAGGGCTGAGCGGTACGAGCCATTACATATGGGTGTGAGCTTAGCTCGTGTCATTGGTATAGCTCCATTTACTGCACCCGACCCGTCTACCCCAGCTGAGAATCCGTTGGTGATTGTTTTACAGTCTCCTTCTCCTCTCACCCCTACCCCCTGCTTGTCTATTTTTTCCACCGATTTGTACCTGATTATAATCCTGGATTGCAAGCTCCCTGGGGCCAGGCATGCTCTCGATCATGAGTGCAGCCCCTAGCATGACGGGGACGTACTCCCTGTGTGGGGTCCCCAGGCACTGCTGCAATACAATTAACAGCGGGGGAACCACACACAACACGCGCTGCCCGTGGGAAATGGAAGTTGCTTACCTTTCCCTGAAACCGTGAATCAGAAACTGATCAGGCACAGCTCTCTCACAAACTGAGTTCTCGGCTTTTTCCCCACAGCAGGAGTACTGTCCGTTCTCGTATTTTCCTTTGTGCTTTAGGGTAATTTCAAATTCATACATGATATTGTTAGCATTCAATACTGCTTTCTCAAGGGGATTCAGATCTGGGACAGGGTGGTCTGGACTGCTTTCTACCAACTTCCCTCTGCAGGCAACATAGATACTGGCCTTGGAATAGCTGATATCACGTGTACCCAGGAAATGAGACACTTCATGGATAAGAATCCCTGGCTGGGAATATTCTCCAAGTTTTGTAGAAGACTTCCAGAATGGCGGGCACAAATACACTGTTTTGTCTCTAGACTTTGAATAAACATATGCATAACAACTTTCCCTGGTTAGATCCTCCTTAAACTTCACAGCTTCCAGCTCTGCGATGAGACTTGTAACTAACTCTTCTGTCAGCACCGCATGGCGTTCCATCCAGAATCTGGGATCTCCACAATCACTGAAAAACAGATCCTGGGGCCTCTCCATCAGCACTCGGTCCTTCTTCCTCAGGGCATCCCTCAGAATCTCCAGTGCTGTCTGCTTTGCTGCTTCTGCAATGTTTCTCTTTTCTTCAGTTAGGGGTACACCCTTATTGGAAGAGTAAGGTGGAAGAGCAGAAGTAGAGCATGTTTTTCCATTTGGTGTCTTGCTGCTCACAGATAGGTCCTGGCAACTCATCTTGGCACCTTTGTCTCACGTTCACTTCAGCCAAGAGTAACGTTCCAGGTGAGCTCTGTTAAAACACAAAACCTGGCTTTGATTGCATTGCCTTTCTGGGTAAAGCATCTGTCACGCGGGCTGACTTGAGTGGGGGGGCATTTAGTAATTGTGTGACATCAGTATGGCAGAATCATGATGATGCGTGTGAGATACGTCATGTCAGGTACTGTTAGAAGGGATATATCGTGCTGAGTAAGATACTAATACTGGTGTTCATGTATTATACGTAAAATGAAAGTTATGGTTGTATTTGATATTTCTGTATGTCAATTTGGGCTGGCTGGGACACACCCCAGATAGGATGGCGGCAAGACAATAGCCTGCTTAATGGCCCATTGAGACACTCAGGGACGGGAGGGGCCCAAGTACACCTGAAGAGTTACCAGGATTGGCCCATGTGACTATGGACCCCAGTTTAGTTTTTGTGAGTTTCCACAGGCCGCATGGCCAGGGCCAGAGGGTTTATAAGATCAAACCACAGGATCCATTTTGTCTATGTTCCTGTCCAGCTGCAGACACACACCTGCCTCTGGATCAATTCATCTTGCAACTGAACTGAAGGACTCAGACCCATCCAGGTACTGGATGTGAACCAGAAGGACTGTACAAGCTGCAACTCTACTTTTCTTCCAGAAACCTGATGTACATGGACTCCTAATCATTTGTATGTTTGTGATTTGCTTTAACCCTTTAACATTTCTCTCATGGTTTATTTCTTTCTTTTTACAATAAACCTTTAGTTTTAGTTATTAGAAGGATTGGCTGGCAGCGTGGTATTTTAGGTAAGATCCAAACTTATATTGCTCTGGTGCTGTGGCTGACCCCTTGGGGTCAGAGGGAACCTTTTCAGTAAAGAGCAGAGAGTTTAAATAACTGGTCTCTTTACTGGACCTCGTACTGATTTGGGAGCCAGGAACTGGAATGCAGTAAAGGGGGCTGTGGGCATTTGTGGACTGGCTTCTTGATAACCAGTGTGGGGAAATCAGACGCAGTTCATGGCTGGTTGGGAAGCCGGGCTACAGTGTCACCCACCAGTGCAGGGAGAATCTGCTCTCCTTTTGCAGCCTGCCCTGACCTTGGCATTATCACGTGGCTATCCCGGGGCACGGACAGGTCACAGTGGCGTAGTCGTAGCAGGATCCACAGAACCAGAACATTTGGGGTTTGGATCAGAACCTCACGCTATTCCAAATTTTGAAATTTCACATTGAGAGTGGTAAAGGTTAAAGTTAGTTAAGATGAGTGAGCAGAGATCATATGAGGCTATGAGCGCAAAACAGCGTAAACAGTTATGCAAAGAGAGAGAATTAGATCTTAAAGGGAATATCTCAAAACACAAAGGAGAGATCTGCTCAGAGACAACAACCTGGAAACAGGATCTCCGGCTGACTCTCCCACAAAGGGAGCAGCTGAGGAAGATCAGCAGCCAGCCTGGGGAGACCGGCGTCTTCAATATGAGACAGAAATGCCAGAACTTTGGTGGCAGGAAAGGCAAAGAATGGATGGAATGGATGAAAAAGAACATCAAAGACAGATGGAAACAGCCAAAATCCAGCTCCAGAGCCAGGAAGGAAAAAAGGATCCGACGCAGCCTTCTGAGAATTCTTCGCTTCTCACCAGCAAAGATCTGGAAAGGATCTGCCCCATTTACAGTGATGACGAGGATGTTGAAGAGTTTCTGTCTACTTTTGAAAGACTCTGTAGTATTCATCAGGTTCCCGAGAGGAGAAGGATGCCTGTTCTCCTCACCAAATTGACTGGAAAAGCCAGGAAGGTATTTAATGAAATGGAGTTAGATGATGCGTTAGATTATGGAAAATTTAAAAAGGGGGTGTTGCAAAGGTTTAAAATTACGCCTGTATCTTACAGGCTGAAATTTAGAACTGTTAAGCTGTTTGATAATGTTACCTATGTGGAAACTGCTCATAAACTGCTTGGCTATTTGAAAAAGTGGATTGAGGGAGCAAGGGCTTGTAATAGTTACAGCAGAGCTGTTGATTTGTTTGCTAGGGAACAGCTCCTAGAAATAGCACCCCACCGGATCAGAGCAGCTGTTCTGGATAAAAACCCCGACACCATTGTGGAGGCTGCACCGATTGCAGATGCTTTCATGGAAAATGGAACTGGGAGGGGCATAAGTCTCAAGGGAAACACAACCCCTGTTCGTCGCAGGTGAGAAGGGAGGATGGGTCCAGGAATAGGACTAGCCCCAACTTGGCCAGGAAGTCTTATACCAACCTGGAGGTCAAAAGCGCCCACCCCGGGGGAAAACCTGCCACGTGCTTCCAGTGTGGACAGACAGGCCTTATAAGGCCAAATTGTCCAAACCCTGGGGACAGGAATAACCCAAGGCCAGCAACCCCCTGGCCCACAATTAATTCAAATGCTGTCGCTTTAAGTACAGAGACTGGCCAGGTACAGGAGGATCCCGCCTCCTTGTGTCGGGAGACAAACGCTGCAGTTGTTAATGCTGCCACTTTGGAAATCCCCAGTGGGGGCAGTGAGGGCTGCCTCACTAACTATGTGAGGGCAGGGATGGGAAGGGGCAAGGAGGAATTCATAAAGCGTGCCCGGGTCAGTGGGATTGTGTGCACTGGATGGAGGGACTTTGCCTCAGAAATTACTTTGGTTAAAAGGGAATTGATCCGGGAGGAGGATTATTTGCCGGATAGGAGTGTGAATTTGGTGGCTCTTTCTAAGTAAAAGGTAAAGGTGCCCTTAGCAAGAATCCGCTTGGAGTGGGAGGATTTCAAGAATGACATGGTGGTGGGGGTTTGGGAGCTGCTCCCGGGGGATGTGTTAATAGGAAACGACATTGTAGTTCTTAGTGGTAATGTCAATGTCATCACTAGATCACAGAGGAAATGTGGTTTTGATGTGGATACTCTACCTGATAATCAGGAGGGGGTTGGGGAACAGACGGAGGGGTCTTCTCTGGTGTTGCCAGCTGGGAGTGAGTTGGATGTGCCTGAGACGGCTCTGAATTTGAGTGAAATTCAGAAGGAATTTGTTAGGGCGCAGCAAGAAGATGTGTCTTTAGAGGGGGACAGGATAGAGGCCCAGAACCTAGCTCCAACAGAAGAGGGAGCAGGCAGGTTTTTCATGCATGTGTAAGCCAGGTCTGAGTGTCTCAGTGACACTCTCCCTGCTCAGCAGCTGAAAGGGGGGCACTTTATCTGCATGGGCTTTGTATCTGCATGAGTACAAGTAAGTATTTAGCATAACTTACCTAGGTGCTGAGCATGATGGGAAATGGTTAGCAGGGCTGGGTTTGGGCTACAAACCACTTTTGTGCTAACTGCTGGGGTAATGAAATGTGTCCTTCCATTGTATGAACAGATGTCAGCAAAACTGTGCTTAGTCTGTTATGATAGAATCTGCACCTAAACTAAACAGAGCTCCACAAGGGTGGTGGACAGATGTTTCAGCCTGGAAACGGGGGATGTGTGAGAGGTCTCTTATGGGGATTGCACCAGCCTTGGTAAAGGGCTGCCTCCCCCCTGGCATGGAGTGATTCTCCTCCCCATTGTTAAAAGGTAAAATTAACGACTCCTCTTGGAGTCTTTTGTTTCTTGAAAGCAGGGACGTTGGCTGTATGTCAGCAGAAGGTTTACCCATGAGCTGAAATCACTAAGAGCTGAACCAGGAGAGGATCTGGGAAGTCGTGCTGGACAACTAACAGAGCTGAGTGAGCACCAGGCAACTCTGGTGGGAGGCTGGCACAGTCAGTGCCGGCCTGGTGTGGTCGGCAGAGGGGCCGGCACAGTCAGTGCCAGCCCGCTGCTTTCAACGGGAGCCAGGCGTGGTCGCTGCCAGCGGTCGGGGACTCAGCGAGACCCGAAGGCGGTAGGAGACAGCGGCAGAGGGGGCCTGGTCAAGCCTGTGTCGGACAGGAGCGGCATAGGGGTGGAGCCACACCCAAGAGGTGGACGGGTCAGTACAGGGGGAAGAAGGACGGGAGAGGCGAAGGACACCCCCATGCTCTGGGAGGGGTCTGGTTCATTGAGTTCAGGAACTCTGTTTACACTGTTTTCCCAAACCAGTGCTGTGTTACCTCTCTTTTGCTATTAAAAGGTTTCTTTCTACACTCAGACTCTGTGCTGGTGAGAGGGGAAATATTGCCCTTTGGGGGCACCCAGGGGATAGTGTGTGATTTCCCAGGTGACTGGGTGGGAGCTTGAGCAAGTTTGGTGTGGTATCATTAAGAGGGACCCCTAGATATAGAACCCGGCCCTTGCTGCTGCTGACTCAGTCTGGCAGAAGGGTTACACATGAAGGCTTGCTATATGGCAGTGTTTCTCAATTAAATTTGGCCGCTGAACCCTTTTTAGCTTCTGCGGGGCCATACGATACCCTCCGCTGAAAAATCCGGGACATCTTCCCCTTTTCAGCAGCGCACACTGTCGGCTGTGTTCGGCAGCGCAATTTCAATTTCTCGCGGAACCCTGAAATTCATCTCGCGGAACCCCAGGGTTCCACGAAACACCAATTGAGAAACACTGCTACATAGAAATCCCCTGCAGGGAAGAAGCAGCCTTATGATGAAAACTGCAAGCAGCTTGTAGTACCTGAGGATTTGCCAGTTGGACCAGAGATGGTTCTGGATTCAACTAAGACTCAGGAAGGAGGCGTTCCTAAACCTGTGTCTGTTGGGGGTAATGGACTCCTAATCATTTGTATATCTGTGCTTTGCTTTGACCCTTTAACATTTCTCTCATGGTTTATTTCTTTCTTTTTACAATAAACCTTTAGTTTAGTCACTAAAGGATTGGCTGGCAGCGTGGTATTTTAGGTAAGATCCAAACTTATATTGCTCTGGTGCTGTGGCTGACCCCTTGGGGTCAGAGGGAACCTTTTCAGTAAAGAGCAGAGAGTTTAAATAACTGGTCTCTTCACTGGACCTAGTGCTGATTTGGGAGCCTGGAGCTGGAATGCAGTAAAGGGGGCTGTGGGCATTTGTGGACTGGCTTCTTGATAACCAGTGTGGGGAAATCAGATGCAGTTTGTGGCTGGTTGGGAAGCCAGGCTTCAGTGTCACCCACCAGTGCTGGGAGAATCTGCTCTCCTTTTGCAGCCTGCCCTGACCTTGGCATTATCAGTTGGCAACCCTGGGCACAGACGGGTCACAGCATCCAACATATTCCATTCATTGTAATGGGAACACAGGAAACGCCCAACCCGATCAGACCAGGCGTCCATCTATTCTAGCCCCTCTTCTCTCTCTATGAAAGCGGCTGCTGGTACCAGCTGCTTCAGAGCAAGGGGCAAGAAACCCTCCCAGCGGACAAGTACGGCGTATCTCTCCCTTACAGACCATTTCTTCCCAGCTCTAGGCAGTTAGCGGTTGGTTGGCTTGTGCCCGGTGGGGAGGGTTTAGATCCCTGCCAGACGCTGGAGATTTGTTTTGTGTTTTCGTGCTCTCAGTTCTCTCTCGTGTAACTGTGGAGGTGCTGGCTGTCTGTGTGATTCTCCAGTCCTCCTTAGTATCCCGCACAGCTCATGGCCCTAATGACGCCCCGTGGCCATGAGCCCTACAGCCTCGTTCTGTGTTACGTAGACGTATACCCATCTATCCCTTTTACCGTTTTCTTCCCTTCGGTTTCATGGACTGTCCCTTCGTTCTTGCATTCTGAGCGGGGGTAACTAGGAGCCCTGACTTACCTCTCTGCCATTCGTTAGTTCGGATGCATTTATCAGAGTCTCTCTCAACTAACCAGCCCTCGCTCTTTAATCTCGCTTCCTGTAGCAGGTTTCCCAGACACCTAATGACGTTGTTCCTCACCTCTGACCCTCCTTTATTTCTGCTGTACCCTCTGTAGGCAAAGCTGGGGACAGAGCTGAACTTTGGCCTGGTCTGCACTGCAAAGGTAGGGTGACATAAGTCAACTGGCATCAACCTCGTTATGCCTCCACCTACGTGAACATTTGTCTGCCGCTGACGTAAACCCCAGCTCCAGAGACGCAGTAACACTTCCCAGAGCCTGCACTCCAACCCCGCTGTCTGCTGTTGGTCGGATGGACAGAGTCAGCTCTTTAAGTCTCTCCCGGCACAGCATTTCTTCCAGCCTCGAACCGTTTCTGTGGCTCTTTTCTGCCCCCTCCCCAATCTTTCAATGTTTTTAAAAGGTGGACAGCGGCAGTGCTGCAGGATGCCGGTATCGGTCTCCCCGGTGCTGTAAGCAGGGGTAAAACCAGCTCCCTGCTCCTACTCGCTTCTCCCCTGTTTATACAGCCTGGGAGGGCTCTGGGCCTCTGTGCCCCAGCAGAGCATGGCGAGCTCATGGTCTGAGGCTTGTCCACTAGGACCCTGAAATCTTTTCCAGAATCTCTACTTTCCGGGACAGAGCCCCCGTCTGTAGGCCTGGCCTGTGTCCTTTGCTCTTAGATATGACCTGCTGCTTGCCTGTGTTTATGCTCCAGGCAGGTTCCCCGGTGCTTGGTGCTGTCTGCTACTCAGCTTCCCGGGTCCCTTGGACTCCCTGCCCGGGGAATTACTGATGGACTCAGAGAGCTGAGTAGTAGATGCTGCTGCAGCCCAGCCCCCTGCTCGCCCCATGCCTGCCGCCTTCCTGCTGTGCCTTGCCGTGTCTGTCCCTCCTCGCCTCTCCCCTCCCCGCCTGCCCCCTGCACTGCTGCTCCCCACGTCCCTCCTCTCCTCCATGCCCCCCCCAAGAGCCGTCACCTTATCGCTCTAGACGGACACCAGTCGTACAGAACTCTCACACAACTCCTGTGTGAAACAAGGAATCCCTGACATCATCGTTGGCGGATTCCTCTCTGCACTGCCCTGTTCTGCGACTACAAGTGACGTAACCACCCTACGTGCACAGCCGAGCCTGGTCAGTGATCAGGCCAGAGCCCCTTCACAGACACCCGTTGGTTTTCCAGATGTGGGCAATGCAAAGTACAATGGAGGGGAAGCAGCAGCATGGCTTGGTGGGGAAAGCAGAGCTGGGAATGGGAAGGTTTGAGGGTTTATTAATGCCCCCCCCAGCCACAGCCATGCCGTGTGACCTTGGGCACCCGTCATTTACCACTGGAGCGCAAGGAGAGTCTTTCCATTGATGTCAAAGGTAGTGGGTATAGGGGACTCCATCAGCCTGTGCCTCAGTTTCTCCATCCAAAAACAGAGATGATAAGACTTACCCGCCTCAGAGGAGTCTTGTGCAGCTTAATTCATTGGTTTTGGTTAGGTGCTTTGTGGTCATCAGATGGAAAGTGCTTTAGAAGGGCTAAGTGTTTTCACAGCTAACCTTTCATCCACATGCACTGCTCCTGCATCACGGGAGCCTGGGACGTTGTGTGTCTCCTCCTCCCGCTGATGCTGCAGCAAATTGCCAGAATGGGGGGGTGGGGGCACAGCAAGGCCCAGCCATCACTTTTCAAAGTGGGAGGCAGGAGAGCCGGCTAAGACCAGATACCCCAGGCCAGCCTTCTCTCTGTGCAGAGGCTGGGCCGTTCCCTTCCCTCCCTTCCAAGTCACCGCCGGGCTGGCCTGGAATTGGGTCACGGCATGTGGCAGGGGCAGGCACCTCTGTGCTGGCCAGTGCGAGCTGTGCAGGGCCGGGCAGCTGAGCAGTAAATGGCCGGGAGGAACGGATCCCCTATGCCTGGCCCAGAGCCCTTCGCAGCGCTCCCACGAGGTACGCGGCAGGCTGGCAGCAGTCAGAGGTACCGGGGGCAGCGACTGCTCCCCCCAAGTTTCTTTACTTCTTCAAGTGGAGGGAACCTAGAGGGGGCAGAGTGCGGGTGAGGGCAGCCGTTCGGGGGCATGCTGGCGAGGTGTTTAGGGGGAGGGTAGCAGCACTGGGGAGGCCAGCTGGGTGTGGTGGGAGGGGCACTGTGTTTTGGGGCGCGCTCAGCGCTGGGAGGTGCCTGGGGTTTGCCAGTGCTGGGGGCAGAACAAGCATGGTGGGGGGAGGGCAGGGCTCGCACAGACCCCTGCCCGGCTGTGTGGGGGGTGAGGGGGCTGCAGCAGCAGCACAAGCCAGAGCAGCACCACCGCGGACAGTGTGTGAGCATTTGGCATCGGCTCGGACCGGAGGGCAGCTGCTGTGATATGGAGCCTTCACCTGCTCTCACGGGGCTGTCTGCACCCCTCCTCCCTCCTGCGTCTCTCCCAAGCTCCCTGGGGTCTGTTCAGTGCACCCCCGTCCCCAGTGTTTGGGTCTGTTTGGTAACGTCCCTCTGCCCCCATCTCAGCCAGGGAGGGAGAAACAGGCTGAGGCGTGTTAGGGTGGCCGGATCCCATCCTGGGCGCACCCGGTCGCCTTCAGACTGGTGCACAGCAGCTCACGCTGGCCGGGAAGCAGTGGGATGAGGGAGTCAGTCAGGGACTCACCGTGCATGGTGGTGAGCAGAGGGGCCTGGGGCGGAAGAGGTGGGACGGGGACTTAGCTTCCCTGTGGTAGCTCCACCAGCCGCCCACCCCTGGATTCCCCGTACAGGGCCATGTAAGGTCTCTCCTGAACGCTGTGTCACCCCAGTCGCCAGTGGCTGTGAGACGTATGTACGGCCGACGTGTGAGCACTTGTGTCTGAGCTGAAAGCTGGGTTCTCCAGCCGGGGAGCTAAAAGCAGGTCATGCAAAGGTAGCATGTGCTGAGACCAACTTCTCCTGCCACCAGCTGGGAGACGCGCCTCTCCCTGGTGGGCTGCTGTGTGTTTGTGTCTCACAACAGGCTGTTAACGTCCTGAGTCGGATGCTAAGGAAGAGCTGCTGGAGGCACCAGAGGAAATGATCAGGCAGAGGTAAACGGGGGTTCGGGAGAGGAACCCTGTTTTCAAATGCATATCAGAGGTTTGCTCTGATATACCTGGAGCGGCCGCGCAGGGGGGCGGGCAGAGACGCCTGCCACCCTTCAGTGTGTGAGGAGGAGCTGCCAGTGGCTTTGATCTTACGAAAGAGGGCCTCAGCCTACCTGGCTGTGAACCCTGGGAAAAGGACGTGGGGTAACGCCCCTGTGGAGGCAGGAAGGTGCTGTGAGTTAAGCCGGGCTGTGGACAGGGTGTGATGATTGTGTTTTATATGTAACGTTTGTTTCCCAGGTTCTTACTCGCTATCACCTGACTCTGTTCTTTGCTATTGGATTTGTTCTGGGTTGTCTCTGTCTCCAGCCCGCTGGCTAAACGGCTACGTGCTGTGATCCTGGCTGGAATGGTCTAAGCTGGTGTGTGCCACTCCTCTGGGAACCGCGGCTGCAGGGTCACATCTACACTACAGATCATATCGGTGTAGCTACCTCGCTCGGGCTGTGACAAATCCACACCTCCGAGCGACAGTTACACCGAGCGAGCCCCAGTGCAGCCGGCGCTATGTCGGCGGGGAGCTCTCTACAGGTAGGAGCAGCTTCACTGAAGGGGGACAGCGTGCGGCTGTGCCGATGCAGCGTTTGAAGTGTGGACCTGCCCTCGGCGCTCCAGAGGGATACTCAGAAGCTCTGGGGCTTGTGTACGCCTGTCACTAACCTGTGCAGAGAGCGCGGCCTGTGCGGGCCTGGGGGGCAGGGGCTTGTGCTGCCAGAGGCTGGTGGAGGCAGGGAGCTGATCCCCAGCAGGTACACAACTCCCTCACGCGAAGATCCCCAGATCTAGGCACTGTACAGCCGTAAAGCACAGGCTGTCTGATCCCCAGGCGCTGACACTCTCCTAGCACAGGCGATGGATACAGCCAGGCGGGGGAGCAGAAAGACACCCGGAGCCAGTGATGGGCAGCGGTACCTGCACACCAGCAGGCTCGCCACTCTGCAGCTGTCGTAGGCATCACGGCAGAGCAGAGGCGGGAGGGGACTGGAGGACAGTGAGGTGACTTTGCCGACGGTTACAGGGAGCAACCCCAAAGGGCGAACGGCAGGAGGGGAGATGGCGGTGCCCTGGGTGAATTTTCTCTGGGGTGATGAATGCCGGCGGGCAGGAGTTACTGTAGGACAGACAAACGTCACAGAACAAGTCTATGATGTTCCCTTCTGAGCTACGGCAGGATTTGCTCCCAGCTGGTTCGTGTTTCTACGGGCAAAGGGGGGCGATAGGGTAGAGCTGATCTGAGGCCAGGCTGCACTGCAGACTTACCTCGGTATAACTACAGTGCTCAGGGCTGCCCTTAGCCCCCCCTCCCCCTCTGCAACAAACCCCCATAACCAAGAACAGGGGTTAGCTTCCCTTTGCCAAGAGAGCAAGAGAGCAATGAGAACAGCACATTTGCTTTTAGAAATTCCTGTCTGCCATCTACTGTAAGGATCCCCCTTCTTCCTCCACCCTACCCCCCCCCCCCGAGTGTAACCCTAGCATCCTTGATGTAAGTAAAGTGATTAAAAGTGTCTCTGCATGTATGTAACGACCATTATCACTGCTGTTCTCTCCGGATGGGACAATGTCTGTATCTGTAAGTGAACAGATAAAGAATTTAAACCTACTATGTAATCGATAGGAAAGGGTATATAATGGACCACTGTAACCCCATGAAGTTGAAGCTGATTTATCGGACTTCCCGGTATCATGAATAAACCTCTCCAGTATTGTCTATGCTGCCTGATTCTTGGAGAAAGAATCCTTCATGCTTTACAATTTGGCGCAGCGAGCAGGGTGCAACTGGGATCCTCGAGGGCTTCTCATGACGAAGGACAGAGGTGAGTACCTCTTATACTTACCACCTCTGGCGCACACCTTGGTCTGGGACTCCCTGAGATACCTCTTTGCACCCCTTTTTATACGAACCACATATAAGGCGCATAGACAAAAGGACTGAACAGGGATTGTGTTTTGGGGTTGTAGTTTTGGCCACGTTTTCGGGGTGCAGGGATCGCTTCGGCGAAGGCTGCACTGCCAAGTACTGAGCACCAGTGTGTGGGCTTCAGTAATGTTGGGTGCAAGGGTGTGCTTGGCTGGTTCCCCTGAAACGCCATTTCAGTGGGTTTTAGGAAGCTGGGTGACAATGTCGTAGGAATTGCCCCAGGGTTTTCAATGATGCCTTCTATGTCAGGGAGAATCATTGAATTAAAAAACAAACTATGCAACAGGAGGATCACACTGATTTTGGTTCAGATAATGATAATGAAAATAACCAAAAAGAAATTAATTGGAAACAGCTCAGCATGCTCATAAGTATACTCCTCTCAGTACAGAGGAAATGAGGGGCTTATAAAGGATCTCCCAGATCTAAAGCCCAAAGACCCAAACTTGATATTTTGGAAATAAGTCAATCAAATGGTTACAACAGATACGTTACATCCTAGGGATCTCCATATCCTGACTCAGATAAATGCCCCGACCTTTCATGGGTCAAGGTTTTTTTGGTTTTTTTTTAAAGGAACATCAGAATGACAATTGGGCCTCTATTAAGTTTAAATCAGAAGTTGATATGACCCATGCTTGCACTGATTCTTAAAGAAAAGCCATTCAAAATGCCCTGGGCAATGCGACTGGGCATTGATATGAGCCTGCTGCCAAGTATTGTGAGCAAAAGTGGGAAGTGTATTCAAGTAAGCACAGGCCCTGCGGATTCAGATCCCTGGGACAGGACTTGGAATGGTGACATCTGGGCTGATGGAGGTGTTGTTTTGGAAGATAAGGAAGTGATTAAAGGAAAGAGAGTGAAAAATTAACACTACAGAAGCTGGAGGGAATTGAACAGTTGTAAAAAAAAAAAAAATGTTATAGGAAAATAATTCTTGGTTTCTTTGCAGCCATTCTGAAGGAAAAATGGGCCCTTTTCCCAAAGGAATGGTCTGTGAATAATCCTGACTGAAATAATTTAAATATGGATGATTTCGTTTAAATCATTAACTGCAGAAAAGAGGTTTCCATTAGAACTTAACTGCCTCCAAATGCATAAAAGGGAATGTAATTTGTGTACAACTGAGTGAAAATAATTAGAGCAGTGCAAGGGAAAAAGAGAATTTGTGTGTGCAACTATATTGTGCAAATCTGTATGGTTTTAAGGACCTAAACCAACACCCTTGGTTTGTAAAAACCCTGCTTTGTAGGTTTCAGATAAATTGGTTTGATTAGCATTTAACCCTTTGGATACGTCCATGTTTTATAGAGTTCAGCATCTTTTAAAGACCAAAGTTGTGGCTGTGGAAAAGGCAGCCAGAACCAGAAAAATGGGGAGAAATTCTGGATCTTTTTTGTGGTGATAAAGTAGCACAAAGGAACTGCAAATAATAAACATATCTGGGCAGTAAACAAACTTCTTGAAACCAGAAAGTTCAAAGTTCAACCCTCCAAAAAAGGAAGGTGGAAAACAAGCTAATCCTGTTACTAAAAGAAACAGGTTAACCCTTAAAAAGTAGGAAACATTGCAAACCTGGCCTGCCAATAAAATAAAACCACAGGAAAATATGGTGATAATTTTTCTGCAATCAGCAAAAAGATTTGTAAAAAGAAGAGGTATTTTAAGCAATAATCTGCCCCCCAAAAGGGGGTAGAAAAATGTTCTTTTTGTCTTTCAGAACTTCAGGAAAAGCGGGTGCCAGCAAAACAGCTGAAGAACAACACCATGAATGTATTATTGCAACAAAGTTTATGTTTTGTGTGTGTTGTGCTGTTTGTCTTGTTACTAACGTGTGTTATTCTACATTGAGCAGAAGAGAATCAATGAGCACTGTAAACATATATATATATATATATATATATATATATATATATTAATGTGGACTTAGTCCAAAAAGGGTTGGGAAACCTTAAAGCTATATGAGTTATAGGGCAATAGTTAAACATTATCACATGGCTGTCACACAAGCAGCAAATGAAAATGAAAAGAGAACTGCTGTGGTTATTGGATGTACTGAAATGCAAATTCTCACTTTGGCTGCACTAAAATATGAAATGTGTTGGGTTATATCTGGGAATATTAAGGTACTAGCCCACTTGTTAAAGCAAAAGAAAAGATCCTTGTCTGGTACATATAAACCATTCCCCTTCGCAGCAACACGTCTCTTTCTTCTATTGCCACTGCTAAATCTGTGACTCTCACCTGGAATACCTCTAACCCCTTTTCAAGAATTATCTTCCAGGTTTCCTTCCGTCTGAGGACAAGTTATCACGCGGGTTGGTGCCTGCTCATCTCTGCCCACCCATCCAGGTTACCGGGCAACTTCCCCCACCTACCAAACAATGTCCTCTCAAGCCTGAAACGCGGTAGGTGACATTATTCATTCCTTACACCAACGAGGCATACTTGTTCCCTGTTCCTCCCCCACCAACTCTCCTATCTGGCCAGTTAAAAAACCTGATGGCTCCTGGCACCTTACCATCGACTACTGCACTGTTAATCAATGTGCAGATAAACTTGCCCCCATTGTAGCTGACCCATCAGTTGCCCTTTCGGGCCTTGATCATTCTTACTGCATCTTCACCGTGTTAGACATTGCAAACGGCTTTTGGAGCCTCCCCGTGCATCCAGAGTCACAACACTGGTCTGCGTTTACCTTTGGCCCCACCCAGTTCAGCTGGACTCGTTTGCCCCAAGAACATCAATTCTCCCACCCTCTTTCACCGGGTTATGGCCAAGTCCCTCTCTTCGGTAGACTGGGCTTCTGCCAATTCTACTTGTCTGCAATACGTTGATGATTTATTGCTTGCTTCCTCCACCCTTCGAATGCTACTCCAGGCCTTAGCCGATGCAGGCTTAAAGGCCAACCCTTCTTAAAGGGGCCAAGCTTCCTGGGCTGTTACTGTTTCCTCACCTTTGGTTTCTGGACCCCCCCACCCCTTACAATTTTTGTGCCTCATGCAGTTCACAAAATCTTGGACGGGGGCCGCTTCTCAAAGGTCACCTCAGCACGATGGTCCAAGTGGGAATGACACAGGACCGACTTGTGTCTGAACAACCACTCCCCTCTTCTGATCTTGTTTGGTTTGTTGACGGATCCCGATACGAGGTCGCCGGTCAACCTTGTTCTGGCTGGGCAGTTTGCGACCTGTCAGGTACATGGCTCCGCTCGGGTTCCATGCTGCCTTTCCTGTTCGGCTCAAATAGCCGAATTAGTGGCACTAACACAGGCCTGCCTCCTGGCAGAAGGCCAAGCCGTTACCATTTACACAGACAGCCGCTATGCATTTGGGGTAGTTCATGACTACCTTGGTTCTTGGACTAATAAAGGTTACCTCACTTCATTCGGTACCTCTCTTAAAAATGGGGGGTACATTAAAGGCTTATTGGAAGCAGTTCAAAAACCCTCTAAGCTGGCTGTGGTTAAGATCGAGGCACACACCAGAAACAGTGACCCCCTCTCTCTTGCAAATGCAGCTGTAGACGAGGCTGCAACACTTCCACAGAAAAATCTCCAAGTGGCAGCCAGCCCACACTCCTGATGGTATTATTCATTTGGGATCTAATCAGACACGTCTACATGGTGTAATGATGGTTTCTGTTAAAGTTCAATATGACTGGTCTAAGTTTGCTGTACCATTGCAAAATGTATGTTTTGACCACCCCAATTCTTTACAATGGCTACAAGAACAGTTAAAGTATAATGCCTGGGTTAAAAGTCAGACTACCCAGGCCCTAAAATACACCAATGCTGGCTTATTATACTCTTTCACTGCTAATGACGCAGCCATGGACGGATTCTATACAGCAATTAAAAAATCCTCCGATATCATAATTAATATGACTATATCCCAATCTAAGGGACGTGCTTGTGATACGTTAGCTGGTGATTTGTTCAATATGTTACAAGAAGATATGTTAGATCTGTGCCTTGGTTTCCCCCACACACACCCTCTCTTCCTCTGCCCTTGCAAACTTGGCAAATAGATCTGCTCAGTTAATTGTTGCCTCTCCCCACCCCCTGAAACCTCTTCCACCCCCTCTGTTGATTTTCTTCTTACAGACACTTTTGGTATCCCCATCCATGGTTCTCCTTCCTCTTTTTATTTTAGATCTATTGGTTATGTGTCTAACACCACTGCCTATCGAGTAGGACTTTCTGGCTTTATGTCTCCCTCCCCCAGTGGCGGCATGCTCATAGCAACTTCCGACTGTTGTACAGAAACTGCTGACTCCTCCATGTGTCTACAGATTACAGACTCCTTCACTCGGGGTGACATTCATTTGCCCAGCTGCATCTTCACTGGAATGACAACACTTCCTTGGTGGTATGGTAATCTATATCCGGACAATACCCCTGTCCAAGTGGCAAAGGAGCTGCTGGCTAAAGTGGTCCTTGCTGCTGCCTCTGTGTCTGCCACCGTTCATAAGAACACTGCTAAAGGCCGTGTGAAGGTCCAACTCTCCACCCAGATTGTAACCTGCTTAGAAGATTCAACTTCTGGCCCGTCGTACAGCCCTATCTCCTGGTGGACTAGTTTACAAAGAACAGCTGCCACTGTTTCTATATTTGTGTTACTAATTTCTGTTATCATGTGTGGGTATTTTAAGCACATGCTTAAAAACTTTCCTATGCTTTTTTCCCTTACCTCTGTCCCCCGCTTTTCGCCCCCCTCCACCACTTCCTCCCCTATAACCCTAAGGTAGATCACGAATTTCAAAGTATTTGAATAATTGATCCTATCTCACTTATGGATTCGATTTGTCGAACAGGAGGGAACTGTAAGGCTTGAGACTGTTTTCAGCCAACAAGTTGTACATTAAAACTCATGTAAATGGCTGGTGCAAGCATCTGATGGCTCAGGCAGCCAGATGTCCTCTTAGTGATTCTAATCCCAATGAGAACAGCACATTTGCTTTTAGAAATTCCTGTCTGCCATCTACTGTAAGGATCCCCCTTCTTCCTCCACCCTACTCCCCCCCGAGTGTAGCCCTAGCATCCTTGATGTAAGTAAAGTGATTAAAAGTGTCTCTGCATGTATGTAACGACCATTATCACTGCTGTTCTCTCCGGATAGGACAATGTCTGTATCTGTAAGTGAACAGATAAAGAATTTAAATGTACTATGTAATCAATGAGAAAGGGTATATAATGGACCACTGTAACCCCGTGAAGTTGAAGCTGATTTATCAGCCTTCCCGGTATCGTGAATAAACCTCTCCAGTATTGTCTGTGCTGCCTGATTCTTGGAGAAAGAATCCTTCATGCTTTACACTAGGTAGGTGGTGGAATCTCCATCCTTAGAGGTTTTTAAGCTGCGGCTTGACAAAGCCCTGGCTGGGATGGTTTAGCTGGGGTTGGTCCTGCTTTGAGCAGCGGTTGGACAAGATACCTCCTGGGGTCCCTGCCAACCCTCATCTTCTAGGGTTCTCTGAAACCAGGGCTGGACAAAGACACGTGTTTGTGGAGGGCTCCAGGGGCAGCTGTAGTAAAACCACGTCCTTTGCAGCAGGTGAAATTGATGTTCATGCGGACGCTGTACGTCCCTTCTAGCTACATGTTACACGTCGGTGAAACACGAGGCCAGAGCAATGGGCCCTGCGCTGTGATCCTGGCCGGCTGCAGCAGTCCTGGGGAGACAGGCCCCAGTGCAGGAGCTGTGTAGGGCCGAGGTGAGTGATTCTACACAGCTGCACCTCGCTGGGGGCGTGGGTGGGGAGGGGCTGGACCATTCCCAGCGCTCTGGGCGCTCAGGTCTGCTCGGCGTCCTGGAGTCAGCCCGGGTAAGGCTGCTGGAAGGCAGAGCAGCCTCTGCAGCCAGGTTCCCAAAAAGAGGCCTGGGGTGAACAGCAGGGGGGCATGGTTGGGTGCTGGTGGGGGTAGGAGGTGCAGGTGTGCTGGGAGGGGCACCTGAAGAGGAGTAGCCGTGGTGGGGTAATCACTGGAGGTTGGGAGCAGTGTCTCTCCCTGTCACAGCGGCAGGACGGCTGGCGCAAGCCCAGTACGGATCGACAACCATCAGTCAGCACCTGCCAGCGGGACCCCCTTGGGGCCGCAAGGAAATGGACCATTCAGCTGTGGCTGCAGGGGAGGGACCAACTGGGAAGCTGGGGATGTGCAGCTCAGAGCTGCGCTGAAGGGGTCTCGCCTCCTCAGATCCAACGTAGGGTCTGATCGGCGTTTTCGTAACAGGAGACAAAACACAGAGCTAAGGCCTTAGCAGCCGGGATTTATTGACATCACCTTTCTGGGTAACACGCGAATCACTGGGCCACAGCCCTGTGTGTTGTGGAGCAAAAGGCTTCCTTGAGTAGACCATGGGAAATGGGAAACTCTGGTAAGCAGGGTCTGTGTGTCTGAGTGTCCCTCCCCTGCTCAGCCAGCTAAGGGGGTGGGCACTTTATTTGCATAGGCTCAGTATTTGCATAAGCACAGTGAGGTGCTGGGCCTGATGGGAAATGGTCAGTCTGGCTGGGATTGGGTGACAAATCACTGCAGTGTTAATTGCAGGGCAATGAAATGTTGTCCCCCCCCAGTGTGAACACATGGCAGCAGAGCTGTGCTTAGCCTGGTCTGATGGAAGAGTCACGCTCACCTGACCACAACTGAACAAGGTGGTGTAGGGATACTAGAGCCCTGTGAGAGCAGCAGGGAGGGGTTGGAGATCTTACTGCTGAAGCTGCACCAGGTCTGGTAAAAGGCTGGATCCAGGCCTGGATTAACTGTCTCCTCTCACTGTTAAAAGGTAGAGCTAATAATTCCTCTTGGAGTCTCTTGTTTTGTTACAAAGCAGGCACAGTGCTCCTGTGTCAGCAGAGGGTTTCCCATGACCTGAGAGCTGAAATCACTGAAAGCTGAAATGCATTAAGAGCTGAAATCACTAGAGGAATCGGAAAACCCTGCAAGACTGACAATCAGCAGAGGGGATGTGAGGCCTGGAGGTGGTGGGAGCCAGCAGAAGGGGCTTGTTGAGCCCTACAATGCAGACTTGGCCAATGCAACCACAGCGCTTGGTGGGGCAGCGGAAGTGAGAGGGGAGAGGTGAAGGACGTGCCCCAGGTGCTCTGGGCTGGGTTGTGTTTTGCTCACTGGGTTCATGAACTCTGTTTGCACGGTTTTCCCAAAGCAGTGCTGTGTTCCTTCCTGCCTGTTGTTAAGAGGGTTACTGTCTACACTCAGACTGTGCTGGTGAGAGGGGAAGTGTTGCCTTTTGGGGGTGTCCAGGGGATAGCGTGTGATTTCCCAGGTGACTGGGTGGGGGCTTGAGCCGGTTTGGTGTGGTATCATTGACAGGAACCCCTAGATTTAGAGCCTGGCCCTTTGCTGCTGCCGACTGTCTGGCAGAAGGGTACACGCAGGTGCTGTCTTTACATAGGTGCTTTCAAATGATGGACAATTATCTTTTGTTGCAATGAGTAACCAGAGCAGGAACAAATCACAGCACACAATCCATTTTATTAATTATAAACATACATTCATTTTCCTTTTCGGTATAGTCATTCTGACTGTCACGTCCTTGCTGCCTCTGCCCCCGCCCCGCCCCCACCGGTGCACATCCATGCAGAATCTGGCTATCCCATGCTAACCCGACACAGGAAGGTTATATGTTTTATGTTTCTGCTATTGTGCCTTAACGGCCTTGATCTCAATCATAGAAATCAGCTGCACTGATTGCAATAAACTGGTCTTCAACGTGTCTCTACTCCAGCCAGCCTGCTGCCAGTCACGCTGGAAATCCCACCAGTAACTGACGTTCTAAAGCCGCCTTAGAACAGGAGGAAAAGCTCTTGGCTGCTCATTTTCCTCTGTGATTCTCTCTGCCCTCAAGGATGCTGGACACATACCTTTGCCTCGGACCCTAAGCAAAGCGGGATGGAGTTATCGTCTTTTGGGGTTTGTACACGCTGCTCCTTCACATGTGAGGGGTGTTAGCAATTGATGTGAGTCCCGGGCTCCTCCTTTCCCATTGTATATCTGTCAGCCAACCCCCGTGCGTTGGGTCTGGTGACGTCTGGCCTTGCGGCTGTGAGTGGTGCAGGCAGTGCAGTGGATGAGCTCTCCTGCCATCTAGCCAGGAACCGGAGGACAAGGCCAGAGGAGCAGACTATCTGCACAGACCCCTCTGCTCTGCCAGGTGACCAGGAGACTCAGCTGCTCTGCCAGGTGATCAGTTTTGGCTGTGTTAGGTTAACTGCACTTACGTCTTGGGCCCAGGGTAATGAAACGTCGTTATCCGTTCTGTGTGACTCATGAGGCAGCAGAACTGTGCTTAGCATCCCCTGACTGAGGGGTCCCCACACCTGTGACCTGCCTCACTGAGCGGGGTAAGGAGCCAGTGGGGCGTAGGGGTGGATTGGGTTCTAGGGCCGGGCCATTCGATGTTGTTTAATTCTTGCCAGTGGTTAAAGTGAGAACTGAATAGGTTCAATGGCAGTTCCTAGTCCTTGCTGAAATCACTGATAAGTTGGTCTAGGAGCTGACCCATAGATCTAGTGTGGGGACAGTGTGCTGGTAAAAGGCTACATAGAAAGCGCAGCAGCAGCAGCAGCAGCAGGGGGTTTCCTGCTACCCACTGAAATCACTGAGAGCTGGGCTACGTGGTAGCACCTCAGAGCATGACACTGCAGCTCGAGGCAGTGTGTTGAGAGAGAGCAGTAGCATCAAAGGCCTCTCCTACCCAGCAAATCCTGGAGCTGTGGTTCCTAGGAGCTGGGCCAGGTGACTGCGGGGCTGGAGGACTGGACTGGACTGGCCCAAGGACACAGCCGAGATGGTGGTGACAGTGGCAGGAAGCAAAGGCGTTGCTTGCTTCCTTTCCCAGGCCTGGTGGTGACCCCAGCTAGATGCATGTCTGGGCTCCAGGACTTCGCTAACCTTGGACAGTGAACCGTGAGTGGGGTACAGCAGAGGGCAAGGGAGATGGGGTGTTAAAGGGACGTTTGTCTGTTGGACTTTACAGTGCAAGGTGGGAAACTGAGACAAATGACACGGCCCAAGATGCTGGGCGGGGGGGAGGGGGTTTGCATGCTTCTGAGTTGTTGTTACTGCTTTTTCCAAATTAATGCTGGGTCACTCTGCCCTTGCTGCCGACAGCCCCTGGCGGACGGGTTACAGTTCTCCTGCCTAACGCTAACGAGATGTGCGGGGCTGTGTCATCAGAGACATAGGCTGAGAAATGAGCTACACTAGGGGCTGGTCCCATTCCAGTTCTCTCTGCTCACTGAACCCGTTCCTGCCCTGCCAGTGGAGATGTCCCCCACACAAACACGCACGTCAACCTGCCCTAACCGGCCTCAGTGGCAGAGGATGTGGAAAAGAGGCTTATTAACCCCCGCAGCCCTTCCCATTTTACAACCCTGCAGGAAAAACGCTGCCAGTTGGGGAAATCAGGGCCGCTAGTAATCACCGTGCTGGGCTCAGGTCTTCGCCCCCCAGAGGACTCTGCTGTCTGCGTGTTGTGCACAGTGCAGTCTCCCCCCCACCCCCCTGTATGAAAGTGTAATTGTGACTCTACCTAGATTTTTTAAGCATCCTTCTGTACGGCAAGCGAGAGCAGGCCTGTAATTCCCTGCTAGGTTCTGTACTGGGCTGTAACGTTGCTGTCGACGGGAGCTCTCGGTTAAACGGGTCCGTTTTAGAGTAAGTTCAGTACAGCTCTGCTGGGTCAGCCCTACAGAATTCTACGGGAGTCTTTTATAAGGCCTGTGCTGCATTATCTTCCCCTTCTCCAGCCACACTGCCTCCCCTGCTCCCTTCCCCCCAGGACAGTTAGCACAGGAATGAAGAGCAGAGGCCGTCAGCCGTGTTGTGTGGTGCAGCCGTCCCTCGCTGCAGCAAGTTCCTCAGAGAAACGGGCAGTGAGAGAATCACAGCCTGGACCACGTGCAATAGGCATCCCAACGTCTGCCTCGGGCTGAGTCTGCTGCCTACAGGAGTCCCCTCAGCCCTGCTGCCCTGTGGGGCAGGAGAACACAGGGATTGCTGCAAAGCACGGCCAGGTATTCCTGACCCCGCGAGGGCTGAGCATTAACTCCTTCGCAGCACCACCAGTCACTGCCGACCCCCCGGGCCAGAGATGGAAACAGCCCTACGTGGTGACACAGCCTCAGATGTAATGCGTTCGGATTAGCTGTCAAACGTGGTGGGGAGCCTCTTATTTACAGGGACCTGGTCTGATGTCTCAAAAGAGGGCAGTTTGCAGCGTGCTCCACACGTGATCGGTTTCCCCAGTAGATTGTCAGTCAGGCCTTATTTAGGGTTCTGAACTTTAGAGAGAATGTAGCTAAATGATTTCAGCTGTAATCATTTCATGCTGCAAATAAGCAGTTTTGTTTGCCTAACTATAAACTTCTTACTGATCCGTAAAACTTATTTACTGGTTCAATTACTTCTTCCATTTCTGCAGCTTCTGTTTGGATTTTAGCTCCAAGTTCTGTTTTTGCAACTTCCATAAGTTCCTTAGAATCATTCACTAAAAAAGCAGCATCTAATAAAATAATTATCCCTGTTAAACCCCATGTAACATCTCCAGCTAGTTTAGTTTACCTGCACTGGCTCCTAGAACACGGGCAGTCTCTTTAACTGCATCTGCCAGCATTTTGACAGATTTTACACATACATAAGTGGCGAGAACAGCTATGCTAACTGCTAACATTGCCTGCAGGAATAGTGGCAAATCAAGATCACTGCCATCTCCCTTTTTTTTAATCACTCCAGTGATTTTGGGAAGTTCCTTCTCAATATGTTCCAGTTTATCCCAACATTCCTTTAAGATCTTCTCAACTTCGTTCTGTTTGTTTGAACTTGTCACTGCATCTGAGATGGTTGCTATAGCACTGGTAGTTCCTTCTACTGCAGAAACACGAAACCCAGACATAGATGTTTCATGAGTCAGCATGAGTTTAGATAGGGTAGCTATCTCTTCAGAAATTCCTGTCCCCACACCCCAAATGTTTGCTATTGTATCACTTTTATAAGTTTGCTCAACTTCATCTGCGATGTTTCTAAGTTGGTTTACATGAACCTGCAGTTTCTTTACTGTAGACAGTAATGACTCCTCCATAATTTCACCAATGTTCTTCCTCTTCTCACTAACAGGAAAGAAAATGTATTATTCATTACACCTGGGAAAACTACATTCCTCACCTTCTGTCTCCACTTTCTCTATCTGTGAGATCTCATCTGGGCTGCGGGGAGAGGTAACAGGGCTGCCGATTATGGGCGTGTCACATGAGATGTCTGACATTTGGAAATCCTGCATTATTCTGTGTCTTGGTCATTTGCAACAGTTAAAACACCAAAGGGTTTAGGTGCTCTTCTGCAATCTTTTGGGAGAGTATTTCACCGTTTTTGCTTCGGAACACACCCAAGTTGAACAAGTGCACAAATAAGAGAGCAAAAAGTTCATCATCATTTTTGAAACCTCAAGGTTAGATTCAGGTTCCCTTCAGGGAATCGATAAAAGTATGATTTAGAGCAGTGGTTTTCAGCCTTTTTTCATCTGCAGACCCCTTTGGAAATTTCACATGGAGGTGTGAACCTCTTTGGAAATCTATTGTCTGTCTACATAGTTAAATTCTGTTCAGTCAGTTTCAGTCTGTCTTTCACAAACCCCTTAGACAAAGTCCATGGGCCCTCACGGGTTCTCTGACCACAGGCTGAGAACCACTTATTTACAGTCTGTTCTCTCTGAACGGTGCATCCATTTCTAGCACTCGCAAGCTGCCTGGAGGAGATCCAGTGTTACGATGTGTTGTATTGAGTTAGATGGAACAAGGGGGGGGCCCAAAGAACCGAGGGTGTTAACAAGAACCTGTCACTGTCCAACATTAAACACTGTTAAAGAAGGCTTGGCAAACAGAGACCTCAGCCTGCTCAGTACATGACAAACACACCACGAAACATCCTTCTAACCTTTCAGTAAAGACACAGAAAAGAAGATTAAAGCATCTGAAATGTAAACTATTAACAGCATCCTTTGTTCCCTTCCCTTTAGCTGTAAAGAGTCTTTAAAAGGAAAAAGATCAAAACAAAAGACAAAACCCTTGTTTGACAGCCTGTTAGACGCTAATAACTGTCCTTCCTGTGGAAAAGAGCAGGTTAGAAATGGGCTGCAGCTGTAGTTGCTGTTAAAGTCTGATCTGGTTTCCTAGAAGGGGAGAGAAAAGAACAGCAAAGACAGAAAATGCAGCTTCTCTCTCTGGCATTGACTTGCACTTGTACATCTACTGGAAAAACATGGGCACAGCACATGGTCTTATCAACTACTCTGAGACCTGGCAAACTCACACCAGCATTGAGCTATTTAGGACATTGCTTTTCGTTGCCTCTTTCTGGTCCCAGGTTGTGACAATTCTCAGTGCACCCAGGGTTATTGTTGACACCTGCTTCCAGAGGGAGGGAGTCTTGTCTGTACTAGTTGGCACAACAACTACGTTCCTCTTGGCTACACCAGCCCTGCCTTTGCCCTGCAGTTTCACAACAGATGCAGCCCAACCCGCAAGTCCCTTCAAACATTCCCTGGTGGTATCCAGCCCCTGATCACTAGATACCCACAGAAATCCCAGCTCCTCTGTTCCCAAAGGAACCATGCACCCCAGTTTGCTGGTTTCACCGTAGCCCCCTGTGCCCGTATAACGCACAACACTTGAGTTCCATTATAAAACCAAAAGGAATTTACTTAAGAAAGAATAGAGGTTGGAATAAAAACCCGTGTGAGAGACGGGAACAAATGGCTACACATAAACATCGTCACACACATTCTGAAGCCTGAACTTAACTGTTTACCTCTTTCTGTTAGTTTCCTTCTGAAGTCTCTACCAGCTCTTCATTACCATTTGACTGAGAATGCTAATGGATTCCTATTGTATGCCAGACAATACACAATTGTCCACTCTGGAGATAAGTGTCTACCATCCCCTGGAGATGGCAAAGTTATCTGGGGAAGCTGTCTCAAGGCGCACTAACTTTGAGTGAGGTGATTTTAACTACAGACCTAGAGAACATGATTTTAATATAGATACATGACTCCTCACATGCTCTCCTTGCGAGATGTGTAATCATTATGTTGAGCAGTGCAATGGAGACTTTCATCAGAGACTTTTCTTGATGTTGTTTTGGTGAGCCCAGGGGATCCCTGCACCCCTATACGCCCCGGTTGCCATCCAGAGGTTCTTCGGTCACATATGCTGATATAAGCAAGGTGTGAGTGTCTGAATGGCACTCCCTCTTGCTCTGTCAGCTGAAAGGGGGGCACTTTATTTGCATGGGCTTTGTATTTGCATGAGTACAGTTAAGTACTCAGCATAATGTTTCAGCCTTTAAAGAAGGAGGGAGAGGTGAGAAGTCTCCTGCTGAGACTGCACTAGTCCTGGCAAAGGGCTACCCTCAGGCATGGAGTGACTGTCTCCTCCCACTGTTAAAAGGTAAAATTAACAGCTCCTCTTGGAGTCTTTTGTTTATTGAAAGCAGGGACAGTGCTACTGTGTCAGCAGAAGGTTTTCCCATGAGCTGAAATTCACTAAGCCCTGAATCACTAGAGGACGCGGGAAACCCTGACTGACAAACAACAAAGAGGAGTCAGCAGTGAGTGGAGCCTGCAGATGGCAGGAGCCAGGTGTGGTTGGCACCTGCAAACACCAGGATCAGTTAGCACCTGCAGGTGCTGGCCGGAGCCAGCAGCAAGGACTCGGCGAGGCCTGGAGGTGGCAGGAGGCAGCAGCCGAGGAGGCCTGGTTAAGCCTGCGTCTGGCAGGAGCCTGCAGAGGGGGACTGACTGAGCCCCAGCCGAGAGGTGGACATTGCAGCTACGTTGGTCAGTACAGGGGAAAGTGAGAAGGGAGAGGCGAAGGACACGCCCCCTACTCTGGGATGGGTTTGACTCAACGTGTTCATGAATGCTGTTTGCACTGCTTCCCAAGCCAGTGCTGTGTTACTTCCCTCCTGTTAGTAAAAGGTTTGCTTTCTACACAGACTCTGTGCTTGCGAGAGGGGAAGTGTTGCCCTTTGGGCTGCCCATGGGATACTGTTTGATTTCCCAGGTGCTGGTTTGGTGTGGTATCATTGACCGGGACCCCTAGATATAGAACCCGGCCCTTGCTGCTGTAGACTTGGTCTGGCAGAAGGGTTACACTTACATCAGTGTTGCAAAATGCACAGTCTTGGCCAACGGACTGGGGTTCAGGCTGGCTGAAGCAGGGGGTTAAACTAACAGCAAAAGGAGAAGGTTAAAAGAGGGCAGAGATGAGCACTCAGCCAGCACAAAATCAAGACGTTGAGAACAAAATGAATCAAGAAACCAACGGACACAAGGAGGAGAAATTCTTGAACTGCCTGAACACCAGTGCTAGGAGCCCAGGTAACAAACAGGCGGAACTGGAATCACTCACTTATGAGCATAAATTTGATCTAGTTGGTGTCACTGAAACCTGGTGGGGTGAGTCGCACGATGAGTGTTAAAATCACGGGTTAGGACCTATTTAGGAAGGATTGAGTGGGTGAAAGGGGAGCGGGAGGGGCACTGTCAGAAATGGCATTGCCTGCTTCTGAGTCCCTGCTAACCCAGAGGAGAATGGCTCTGGCCTACCAGATACAGCACACGGTGAGTATTAGTTGGTGCCTGCTACGGACCTGGAAACCCCCTGGGGAAAAGGATGACCTGCACCTTGCACACCTCTACAGCTGGTGACTTGAGGGCCCCTTCCTCCTCCCTCCCTTCTAGTCTGCACAAACCTGATTGGCTGGATGGAGTGCTGGTCAAACACCCAGAATTAACTCAGACCTTTGGGAGGGTTTGAGCAAAGGAGCTGCGGGAAGGGCCAGGATGAGAGACAAGCCTGGGAAATTGAGGGGGAAAGAAAACAGCAGGATCCCTGGGCTGGAGAGAAAGGAAGCTGCCTGGCCCCTGAGAACCAGCCCCTGGTAATAAGGGGTCTCTTGTAAATGCCCAGTCTACAGCTGAGACCAGAGACCGACAGGCTGTCCTGACTCACCCCACACACCAGCACTAGCCCACAGCATGGGGGAGGGGATTGCATTGGCATGGGGCAGTCTGTGTGTGTCGAGGCAGGCATGGCTGGGGTGGGGACAGAGCTGTGCGTTGTGCTAGGGGCAAGGCAGTCTGTGTAACCCCTGCTAGAGATCTGGAGCTGGGTCTGCTCCGGGCTGGGGCAGGCTGAGCTAGATGTGTTGTTGTGCTGTTGTGTAGTGCGGTGCCTGCCTGCACAGGAGTGCGGGGACAGCAGCTGGGACCTAGCCCCAACCCCGCCTGACACACCTGTCTGCAGTGTGCAGGGAACCCGTGCGATCGTGGGGATTTCAGTCTGAGTGACGTATGCTGGAGTTGGCCTCATGCTGCAGGTACTAAAGCAGCCGTGGGATTTCTAAACATTCCAGCTGACGAAGGTGACTGAAAGTGTCGCAGCCAACACAGGGGAATTCTGTATCCGAGCTCGTCCTAACAGGTGAAGAGGAACTGATCCCAGAACTAGAAGCTAACGGTAGCGTAGATACAAGTGGTCACGACTCGATCACGTTCAGACTGTGCAAGCGGAATAAAGCCCAGAGCAGTGATATCGAGACTGGTGCTTTCCTAGGGCTGATTTCACAAAGCTGGAAACAGTGATGAGCAAACGCAGCTGGGAGGAAGAATTTAACCGGAAAACGTGAAAGATAATTGGCAAGTATTTGAGAGCAGCTTCCTGGATGCCCCAAAGCCCCAATCCCACAATGGGGGAGGAAGGATGCTGTGGGTTTTTAAAAAAAGACCCTGTGTTTAGAGGGGAAGTGAAGGCAGCCATTAAAATACATCTGTGTAAGCAGGGTCTGCGTGAGCTCTCCCCTGATGACATCTAGTGATGAGCCGGGGAAGAAGACTTCAGGAGCTGACCTTGTTTGCATGGACACACCCACTCTGCCTAGGTGTGCAGCGTGACGGGGCTGCTTTGCCCAGACGATCACTTTGGCTGGTATTGGATCACAGGCCATGTTGCTGTTGAGTGCAGGGGTACGAAAGGGCTGTTATCCTTGTTGTGTGAATCGAGGGCAGCAGAACTGTGCTTGGCCTGCCCTGACTGAGGGACTCGCCCTCAACTGAAGTGCACTCGCTAGGCAGGGCACAGGGTGCCAGCCGCCAGTGGTGTTGAGAGAGGGTTAGAGGGATGGACAGGTGCCTGTTCAGGTGTGGGTCTAGTCTAAGGGTCCTTGGCACCATTGACCTTTCCCATTGTCACTGTGCAATGACAGAGCTGCTAAAGACTCAGTTGTGAGTCTTTTGTTGCACATCAGTAAAGTTGTAATCACTAATAGCCCTTCCTAGATCTGTGATGGGACAGAATCTTTGGTGAAAGAGACTGCCCTGGCAGTGAGGCTCCCCTACTGAGAGCTGTGCCAAGTGGGGGGACCGTAAGTCCTAGAGCGGACTGACCGAGCAGGGAGTGGCTGGCTGAGCGAGCAGGGTTGGGGCGGCTGGAGAGTAGAGTGGCTGGTGACCAGCTGGAGGAACAAGTGAGGTGCCTTCTTCCCTTTCCTCTTTCCTTGGGTGGGAGGTGAACACACACAAATGCATCTCTAAACTGTGGGTCTTCACTGACTAAGGACAGTAAATGTGATTGGGGTGCAGTAGAGAGGGAAGGGAGGGGCACGTTAAAGGACATTTTGTTGCTGGGCAAAAGACACTGCCCAACCTACTCTGAGATGGGTGTTTTTACTCATGATTTTATGCTTATGCATCTGGCTTCCAGCATTTTCCCAAGTTAATGGAGGGTTATTTGGTTACTTATCCCTTATAATAAAAGCTTCTTTTCTACACTCAGACTTTGCTTGCGAGAGGGGCAGTGCTGCCTCTTAGAGGTGCCCAGGGTGGTGTGTAATTGTCCCAGGTTATTGGGTGGGCGCTGAAGTTAGTTTTCTGATGTATTGTTGAAAAGGAAACCCTAGATATTGAATCCGGCCCTTGTCGCTGCTGACTCCACCTGGCAAAAGGGTTACATATTTATAGAACCCTTTATATTATCTACACAACAAATGGAAGAAAGGGGAAGTCAATAGTACTGACTATAAATCAGAAGCTAGGAATTGTAGAAAATTGATATGGGAAGCCAAGGGCCACAAGGAGAAATCTAGGGCTAGCAGAGATAAGGACAATAAGAAGCAGCTTTTAAACTATATTAGGAGAAAAAAAATAATCCTGACAATGGTGTTGGTCCATTACTAGATAGAACTGGTAGGTAAATAATGCAGAAAAGGCAGAAGTGTTCAATAAATATTTCTGTTCTGTATTTGGAGAAAAAACAGGTAATATAGTCTCATAATATGATGATAACATTGTTTCCATTCCACTAGTTATCTCTGGAGGATGTTACAGATGCTACTAAAGACAGACATTTTTAACTCAGCAGGTCCAGACAATGTGCATCCAAGAGTTTTAAAAGAGCTGGATGAGGCGTTTGCTGGACCATTAATGTTGATTTCCAATAAGTTTTGGAGAACTGTGGGAGTTCCAGAAGTCAGGAGAAAGC
This sequence comes from Emydura macquarii macquarii, assembly GCF_026122565.2. Lineage (NCBI taxonomy): Eukaryota > Metazoa > Chordata > Testudines > Chelidae > Emydura > Emydura macquarii. The sequence goes on from NW_027133089.1 coordinate 38,684, forward strand.
TAATGTTTTGCCAGTTTTTAAAAAGGGTAAACAGGATGAATCAGGTAATTATAGGCCTATCAGCCTAACATTGATCTGGGCAAAAAATGAAGCAGCTGCTACAGGACTGTACTAATAAAGAACTAAAGGAGGATAGTGTGATTAATGACAATCAACATGGGTTTATGGAAAATAGAGCCTGTCAAACTAACTTGATATATTTTTTGGATGAGATTACAAGTTCGGTTGATAAAAGTAAGTGTTGACCCGATAGACTTCGACTTCTGTGAGGTGTTTGACTTGATACCACACAATATTTTGAGTAAAAGACTAGAACCATGTACAATTGACATGACACATACTCAATGGAGTAAAAACTGGCTAAGTGGTGTCAAAATGTAACTATCAATGAGGAATTGTCACTGACTGGGTCTGTGTCTGGGGGGGGAGGGGGGACTGCAGAGATTGGTTCTCAGCCCTGAGCTATTTAACATTTTTATCAATGACCTAGAGGAAAATATAAACTCATCACTGATGAAGTTTGCAGATAGCACTAAAATTGGGGGAGGGGTTAATAATGAAGAGCTCAGGTCAGTCATGTAGCGCGATCTGGATCACTGGGTGACCTGGGCACAAGCAAACAACGCCGTGTGTTAATATGGCTACATCTAGGAGCAGAGAATGACGGCCATGCTTACAGGCTGGGTGACTCCCCTGGGAAGCAGCGACTCTGACAAAGATGTGGGGGGAGGGTGGATAATCAGCTGAACATGAGCTCCCAGCGTGACACTGTGACCAAAAAAGTTAATGTGATCCTGGGATGCACAAACAGGCATCTCCAGTGGGGTAAAGAGGTTACCTCTGTATGTGTACTGGTGCAACTGCTGCTGGAGTCCTGTGTCCCGTTCTGGTGCCCACAGTTCAAGAAGGATGGTGATAAATGGGGGAGGGTTCAGAGAAGAGCCAGGAGGATGGTTAAAGGGCTGGAAAACCTGCCTTAGCGACAGATTCCAGGAGCTCAATTATTTAGCTTAACACAGAGAAGGTTAAGGGGTGACTTGATCACAGTCTGTAAGTGCCTACATGGGAACAAGTATTTGATAATGGGCTCTTTCATCTAGCAGAGGAAAGTATAGAATGATTCTATAGCTGGAAGTTGAACCCAGACAAATGTTTAATGGTGAGAGGACATTATCATTGGAACAATTTACCAAGGGTTGTGGTGGATTCTCCATCAGTGACAATTCTGAAATGAAGACTGGATGTTTTACGACAGCTCTGATCTAGGAATTATTTTGGGGAACTACTCTGGCCATTGCTATGCAGGAGGCCAGACAAGATGGTCCCTTCTGGCCTTAGAATCTATGATCTCTGACTGAGCCAGTCTCTTGTTAGACAGAAGGAAAAGGAGACACACCATTTATTTCCATCACTCTTGCTTGTTTCTAGTAAAATCTCCATCATTTCTTAAACCAACCTTCTGTTGCTGTGTGACAAGTGCTGGGTGGGGTTTCCAGGAGCGGTGGTTTCAGGTTAAACTGGGGCACCCGGCTCCTTTGGGGGCAGAGGTCTGGGATTTCTGGGAGTAGCCAGTGTCAGGGCTGGAGCTCACAGGGGAAGGATTCAAGGGTCTCCGGGATTGAGGCGTACTCCTACTGGCCTGCAGTGTGAAGACAGGACTGGCATGGCCCAGAGAAGAGCACTTGAGCAGCTAACAAGCTGGTGTGCTAGCGAAGTAACAGCCGGCCCCCGCAGGCCAGGCTCCCTCTCGCTGCAGGCAGGGGTGCACAGCTGACTCGGTTGTGAGCGCTCCGAGAACCATCACAGAGATCCTGGGATTATTGCATTGAGGCAACTTCCCAGGACACCTGCGTGGTGAATGCAGGGCCAGGCTGGCAGGGGTCCCTTCGGAACCGGGCAGCAATCGGCCAGACTCACTCTGCTGGGCGCTGACAAAAAGGCTTTGCTGGCTTGGCTTTGAATCGTGTCCCTGGCTAAGCAATAATCCCAGATGTGGGGGGAGCGTTTCCAGTGGTTCATCGCCCAGCAAGGGGCGTCAGTGCAGCCGGTTCCTCTGACAGGCTCGGCTCAGACGGGCCCCAGGTAGGGCAGCACAAACCCCCCTTAAAAAAAAATAACTTCAGAAAGAAACCGAACGTTCGGATCTGGAGCCAGCGAGTTGTTGGTGCCCAGCTCTGGTTCAGGCCCTGTCGACACTCACCTCAGCTCCTGTCCTCTCATCTCTGGGCTCCCCGCCAGCCACGTCACCCCTCAGGTTCACTCACACACCCCTGCCGGGACCAGCTTCCCAGCTCGCTGCTCCCTGGCTCCCTCTCCTCTGCCACATCACACACCTGCTCCCGTCTTTGCGTTCGGGCCCTTCCCTGGTTAGCCCCAGCCCACGGGTCAGTTACAGTATTTGTCACAGCGCTGACCCTGCCTGCACCCAACCACTGACTGCATCCTTTACTGCCCGCTCGTCTCATCCACAAGCACCTTCGTACTTCCTCCTTCAGACTTACCTCGGCCATGACGTGCAGTGACCCGACGCTGTCTGACAAGGGCTGAGAGGTACGAGCCATTACGTATGGGTGTGAGCTCAGTTCGTGTCATGGCATAGCTCCATTTACTGCACCCCACCCGTCTACCCCAGCTGAGAATCCGTGGGTGTTTGTTTTACTGTCCCCGTCTCCTCTCACCCCTTGCCCCTGCTTGTCTATTTCTTCCACCGATTTGTAGCTGATTATAATCCTGGATTGCGAGCTCCCTGGGGCCGGGCTGGCTCTCGATCATGAGTGCAGCCCCTAGCACGATGGGGACGTACTCCCTGTGTGGGGTCCCTAGGCACTGCTGCAATACAATTAACAACGGGGGAACCACACACAACACGTGCTGCCCGTGGGAAATGGAAGTTGCTTACCTTTCCCTGAAACTGTGAATCAGAAACTGATCAGGCACAGCTCTCTCACAAACTGAGTTCTCGGCTTTTTCCCCACAGCAGGAGTATTGTCCGTTCTCGTATTTTCCTTTGTGCTTTAGGGTAATTTCAAATTCATAGGCGATATTGGTAGCATTCAATACAGCATTCCCAAGGGAACATAGATCTTGGGCAGGCTGGTCTGAACTGATTTTTACCAACTTCCCTCTGCAGGCAACATAGATAGTCTCCTTGGAATAGGTGATATCATGTGTACCCAGGAAATGAGACACTTCATGGATAAGAAACCCTGGCTGGGACTTTTCTCCCAGTTTTGTAGAAGACGTCCAGAACCGCGGGCACAAATACACTGTTTTGTCTCCAGTCTCTGGATAAACATATGCATAATAATATTCCCTGGTTAGATCCTCCTTAAATGTCACAGCTTCCAGCTCTGAGATGAGACTTGTAACTAACTCTTCTGTCAGTATTGCATGGCGTTCCATCCAGAATCTGGGATCTCCACGATCACCGAAAAACAGATCCTGGGGCCTCTCCATAAGCACTCGGTCCTTCTTCTTCAGGGTATCCCTCAGAATCTGCAGTGCTGTCCGCTTTGCTGCTTCTGCAATGTTTCTCTTTTCTTCAGTTAGGGGTACACTGTCATTGGAAGAGTAAGATGGAAGAGCAGAAGTAGAGCATGTTTTTCCATTCGGTGTGTGGCTGCTCACAGATATTTCCTGGCAACTCATCTTGGCACCTTCGTTGCACGTTCACTTCAGCCAAGAGTAACGTTCCAGGTGAGCTCTGTTAAAACACAAAACCTGGCTTTGATTGCATTGCCTTTCTAGGTAAAGCATCCAACCCATTTCATTCACTCTAATGGGAACACAGGAAACGCCCAACCGATCAGACCAGGCGTCCATCTATTCTAGCCCCTCTTCTCTCTCTATGAAAGCGGCTGCTGGTACCAGCTGCTTCAGAGGAAGGGGCAAGAAACCCTCCCAGCGGACAAGTACGGCGTATCTCTCCCTTACAGACAATTTCTACCCAGCTCTAGGCAGTTAGTGGTTGGTTGGCTTGTGCCCGGTGGGGAGGGTTTAGATCCCTGCCAGACGCTGGAGATTTGTTTTGTTTTCGTGCTCTCAGTTCTCTCTCATGTAACTGTGGAGGTGCTGGTTGTCTGTGTGATTCTCCAGTCCTCCTTAGTATCCCGCACAGCTCATGGCCCTAATGACGCCCCGTGGCCATGAGCCCCACAGCCTCGTTCTGTGTTACGTAGACGTATACCCATCTACCCCTTTTACCGTTTTCTTCCCTTCGGGTTCATGGACTGTCCCTTCGTTCTTGCGTTCTGAGCGGGGGTAACTAGGAGCCCTGACTTACCTCTGCGCTATTCGTTAGTTCGTACTCATTTATCAGAGTCTCTCTAAACTAACCAGCCCTCGCTCTTTAATCTCTCCTCCTGTAGCAGGTTTCCCAGACACCTAATGACTTTGTTCCTCACCTCTGACCCTCCTTTATTCTGCTGTACCCTCTGTAGGCAAAGCTGGGGACAGAGCTGAACTTCAGCCTGGTCTGCACTGCAAAGGTAGGTTGACATAAGTCAACTGGCATCAACCTCGTTATGCCTCCACCTACGTGAACATTTGTCTGCCGCTGACGTAAACCCCCAGCTCTGGAGACGCAGTAACACTTCCCAGACCCTGCACTCCAACCCCTCTGTCTGCTGCTGGTCGGATGGACAGAGTCAGCTCTTTAAGTCTCTCCCTGCACAGCATTTCTTCCAGCCTCGAACCGTTTCTGTGGCTCTTTTCTGCCCCCTCCCCATCTTTCAATGTTTTTAAAAGGTGGACAGCGGCAGTGCTGCAGGATGCCAGTATCGGTCTCCCCGGTGCTGTAAGCAGGGGTAAAACCAGCTCCCTGCTCCTACTCGCTTCTCCCCTGTTTATACAGCCCAGGAGGGCTCTGGGCCTCTGTGCCCCAGCAGCGCACGGGGAGCTCATGGTCACAGCTTGTCCACTAGGACCCCGAAATCTTTTCCCGTGTCTCTGCTTTCCAGGACAGAGCCCCCGTCTGTAGGCCTGGCCTGTGTCCTTTGGTCCTAGATACGACCTGCTGCTTGGCTGGATTAAAACGCATTTTGTTCACATGGGCCCAGCTCACCAAGCGCTGCCCAGAGCGCACACAGCTCTGCCCATGCCCCTGCGCCAGGACCACAGCACCTCCCTGCTAGTCACATCTGTGACCCCAGCAGCTCGGGGTGCCCGCTGGCAGGGGGCACGGTGCTCCCTAGGGATACCGGCAGGCGGGAGAAGGGTGGGCACCCGGGAGGGTGGGCACCCAGCAGGCCCCCAGCCATCACTTTTCGAGGTGGGAGGCAGGAGAGCCGGCTAAGACCAGACGCCCCAGGCCAGCCTTCTCACTGTGCAGAGGCTGGGCCGTTCCCTTCCCTCCCTTCCAAGTCACTGCCGGGCTGGCCTGGAATTGGGTCATGGCGTGTGGCAGGGGCAGGCACCTCTGTGCTGACCAGTGCAAGCTGTGCAGGGCCAGGCAGCTGAGCAGTAAATGGCCGGGAGGAACGGATCCCCTACGCCCGGCCCAGAGCCCTTGGCAGCGCTCCCACGAGGTACGCGGCAGGCTGGCAGCAGTGAGAGGTACCGGGGGGCAGCAACTGCTCCCCCAAGTTTTTTTACTTCAAGTGGTGGGAACCTGGAGTGGGCAGGGTGCGGCGAGGGCAGCCGTTTGGGGGCATGCTGGCGAGGTGTTTAGGGGGAGGGTAGCAGCACTGGGGAGGCTGGGCATGGCAGGAGGGGCGCTGTGTTTGTGTAAGGGGTCTATTAGCCCCTCACTGAAACTAGCGGGTCTTTTTGATTGGCCATCTACGGAGGACGCAGGATCCTGGAGCAGACACAGACTCCAGGGCCAGTGGAGAGAGGCCAACTCAGGTCAGCCTGATTGACAGGGCGGGCAGGCTAATGAGAGAGCCAGGAGGGTGGGGGGGGCCCAGCCCTCCCTGTGAGCTGGAGCTGCCTGCTGGGGCGGGCAGGGGCAGAACTGACCGAGCTAAGGACAAAGCAGCAGCAGCTGGAAGAGGAGCACAGAAAACTGAATGGAGCCAAGCTGACCAACCTACAGCAGCAGAGCAGAGGGGCATCCCAGAAAGCGAAGCATAGCTGCATGGAGCAGAGTGAGCTGGGGCAGGAGCTCGCTGGAGCTGGGTGTGGTGAGCAGCTGGGGAGAACAAAAGGGACTTTGGGAGTGTGTGGCTACTGGCAGCGCAGGGGACTGACTTTGTATCCCTGCAGCATAGCCAGGGCCTAGACAGCGGGCCTGCAACGTGTGACAGACTGTGAACCCCAGAGACACTGTGCGTGGTGCCCCAGGCCGGGGGCAGTCAGTGCTGGGTGTTTTCCTTTCACCTTTCTCCTCTTTTCTTATTTTGTATTTGATGTTTGGTTGCTGTTTGTCTAATACATTGTGTTGCTTTGTATTGTATGCAATGATCAGTGGGGCAGGGCAGTGCCCAGTGCAGAGTTAGACCCCAGAGTGGGGACACCCCAGCCCCTGCCCTAAGGGACCACGGCAAGATTGGTGGTTGAGCCCCAGGAATCCTGGGCCCAGCCTTGTCGGGGTTACGGGCACCCCACCACACAGGGGAATGGGAGGGGAGCCCTCGAGGTCAAGTGGGGCTCTGGCTAAAGGCAGTGGGAGCAGGGACTCAGATCCTTTTGCTAACCAGCTCTACCAGGGTATTGTACAAGCAGGGAAAGATCCCCACAATAGCGGGCCCATTGCCCCGCTTACATTTGGGGGCATCGCTGGGAGGGTGCCTGGGGTTTGCCAGTGCTGGGGGCAGAACAAGCATGGGGGGGGGGGGAGGAGAGCTCAGATCTCTGCCCGGCCTGGGGCGGGAAAGGTGGGACGGGGACTTAGCTTTCCCTGTGGTAGCTCCACCAGCCGCCCACCCCTGGATTCCCCATAAAGGGCCATGTAAGGTCTCTCCTGAACACTGTGTCACCCCGGTCACCGGTGGCTGTGAGACGTGTGTACGGCCGACATGTGAGCACTTGTGTCTGAGCTGAAAGCTGGTTCTCCAGCCGGGGAGCTAAAAGCAGGTCACGCAAAGGTAGCATGTGCTGAGACCAACTTCTCCTGACACCAGCTGGGAGACGCGCCTCTCCCTGGTGGGCTGCTGTGTGTTTGTGTCTCACAACAGGCTGTTAACGTCCTGAGTCGATGCTAAGGAAGAGCTGCTGCAGGGCACCAGAGGAAATGACCAGGCAGAGGTAAACAGCAGGGTTGGGGAGAGGAGCCCTGTTTTCAAATGCAGATCAGAGGTTTGCTCTGATATACCTGGAGCGGCCGCCCGGGGGTGGGCGGGCGGGCAGAGGGAGACGCCTGCCACCCTTCAGTATGTGAGGACGAGCTGCCAGTGGCTTTGATCTTACGAAAGACGGCCTCAGCCTACCTGGCTGTAAACCCTGGGAAAAGGACGTGGGGTAACGCCCCTGTGGAGGCAGGAAGGTGCTGTGAGTTAAGCCGGGCTGTGGACAGGGTGTGATGATTATGTGTGATATATCTTGACTTTAGCAAAGCTTTTGATACAGTCTCTCACAGTATTCTTATCAGCAAGTTAAGGAAGTATGGGCTGGACTATAAAATGGACAGAGAACTGGCTAGAGCATAGGGCTCAACGAGTAGTGATCAATGGCTCCATGTCTAGCTGGCAACCGGTCACAAGCGGAGTGCCCCAGGGGTCGGTGCTGGGTCCGGTTTTGTTCAACATCTTCACTAATGATCTGGAGGATGGGGTAGATTGCACCCTCAGCAAGTTTGCGGACGACACTAAGCTGGGGGGAGTGGTAGATACTCTGGAAGGTAGGAATAGGATACTGAGTGACCTAGACAAATGGAGGATTGGGCCAAAAGAAACCTGATGAGGTTCAACAAGGACAAGTGCAGAGTCCTGCACTTAGGATGGAAGAATCCCATGCACAGCTACAGACTGGGGACCGACGAGCTGGGCAGCAGCTCTGCAGAAAAGGACCTGGGGGTTACAGTGGATAAGAAGCTGGATATGAGTCAGCAGTGTGCCCTGGTTGCCAAGAAGGCTAATGGCATATTGGGCTGCATTAGGAGGGGCATTGCCAGCAGGTTGCGGGAAGTGATCATTCCCCTCTGTAGTAAGAAGTGAGAGCTTAAAGCCTGTAAAACAGGCTAAGGCCTAAATGGAAAAAGCTGAGTGAACAGAAGTATAAGGGGTCACTCAAGTTAACTGTGACTGGTATAGGAAAGTGCTGATTCTGCAAGGTTGTAATACTGCCAAAATATTATTAAAATATGTAGTAGGTATAAGAGGTACCAAGATACTAACTCTCTGAAATGACACTTGTATGGGTAGAAATGATACATGGGGTGGCAGTGCCCAAATCAGCCAATCAACGGAAAAAGGTGGTATTAGATTACGTCAGGAGGGTGGCAACTACCTACGTGAAAGGGGGCAGACCGAAAGTGTATGTAGCAGTGTATAAAAGAGGGTGTCAGAGGGAATATCGGTGTCTGGTCTAGGGGATAACGGAAAGTCCCGCCGTTGGGCCGAGACCATTGTAACGCCGCCAATATGAAACTGACCCAGAGATACTCTGTAAGTCATTTCTCATTGTGCCGCACGCAATAAACCTCGCTTGGGCGCCTTCGTTACTCAGCTAATCTGTGGTCGTGTCGACTCATTCGATCGTGAGAGCCGTCTCAGTTCCTTGGCCAGAGCTGGGACAGCATCTACACAGGGACACACGCACGCAGCCTACACTGATAAACACCGGTGACCAACACACCGAGTACCACACCCTCTATTCGGCATTGGTGAGGCCTCATTTGGAGTATTGTGTCCAGTTTTGGGCCCCCCACTACAAAAAGGATGTGGACAAGTTGGAGAGAGTCTAGCGGAGGGCAACAAAAATGATGAGGGGGCTGGCGCGCAAGACTTATGAGGAGAGGCTGAGGGAACTGGGCTTGTTTAGTCTGCAAAAGAGAAGAATGAGGGGGATTTGATAGCGGCCTTTAACTACCTGAAAGGGGGTTCCAGGGAGGATGGAGCTAGGCTGTTCTCAATGGTGGCAGATGACAGAACAAGGAGCAACGGTCTCAAGTTGCAGGGCGGGAGGTCTAGGTTGGACATTAGGAAAAAGTTTTTTACTAGGAGGGTGGTGAAGCACTGGAATGGGTTACCTAGGGAGGTGGTGGAATCTCCATCCTTAGAGGTTTTTAAGCTGAGGCTTGACAAAGCCCTGGTTGGGATGATATAGCTGAGGTTAGTCCTGCTTTGAGCAGGGGGTTGGACTAGATACCTCCTGAGGTCCCTTCCAACTCTAATATTCTATGATTCTATGTTTTATATGTAACAATTGTTTCCCAGGTTCTTACTCGCTATCACCTGACTCTGTTCTTTGCTATTGGATTTGTTCTGGGTTGTCTCTGTCTCCAGCCCGCTAGCTAAACGGCTACGTGCTGTGATCCTGGCTTGAATGGTCTAAGCTGCTGTGTGCCACTGCTCTGGGAACAGCGGCTGCGGGGTCACATCTACACTACAGATCATATCGGTGTAGCTACCTCGCTCGAGCTGTGACAAATCCATACCTCTGAGCGACACAGTTACACCGAGCGAGCCCCAGTGCAGCCGGCGCTATGTCAGCGGGGAGCAATCTACGGGTAGGAGCAGCTTCACTGAAGGGCGACAACGTGGGGCTGTGCTGATGCAGTGTTTGAAGTGTGGACCTGCCTCAGAGCTCTGGGTGCTCAGTGGATCGGGGCCTAGGCGCTCTAGAGGGATTCTCAGAAGCTCTGGGACTTGTGTGCGCCTGTCACTAACCTGTGCAGAGAGCGCGGCCTGTGCAGGCCTAGGAGGCAGGGGCTTGTGCGGCCAGAGGCCAGTGGAGGCAGGGAGCTGATCCCAGCAGGCACGAGACTCCCTCACACAAAGATCCCCAGATCTAGGCACTGTACAGCTGTACAGCACAGGCTGTCTGATCCCCAGGTGCTGACACTCTCCTAGCACAAGCGATGGATACAGCCGGACGGGGGAGCAGAAAGACACCCGGAGCCAGTGCCGGGCAGCGGTACCGGCACACCAGCAGGCTCGCCGCTCTGCAGCTGTCGTAGGCATCACGGCAGAGCAGGGGCGGGAGGGGACTGGAGGACAGTGAGGTGGCTTTGCCGACGGTTACAGGTAACAACCCCAAAGGGCGAGCGGCAGGAGGGGAGACGGCGATGCCCTGGGTGAATTTTCCCCGGGGATGATGAATGCCGGCGGGCAGGAGTTACTGTAGCACAGACAAACGTCACAGAACAAGTCTATGATGTTCCCTTCTGAGGAACCCTGATCTGGGGACAGGCTGCACTGCAGACTTACCTCGGTATAACTACAGCGCTCAGGGCTGCCCTTAGCCCCCCTCCCGCCTCTGCAACTAACCCCCGTAGCCAAGAACAGGGGTTAGCTTCCCTTTGCCAAGAGAGCAATTTTTTTACGTAACACACACGTTTTTTGAAGGAAAGAGCAGGCAGCAAAATCTGCAGCTTCCCTGTCCTCACACACGGCCCGGCAGCGGCGTAGCCAGGACTGGTTTTGTGGCATGGCCAGGGCCTGTGGTTGACACGGGTGGGCACAAGCCTGTGTCACAAGCAGAACAGCGGCTGATAAAAACGCAGGATGAATTGCTTAAAATCTGACTGGCTGGGGCTGCTTTCCAGGTGGGGGCTCTGGTGACCCACAGCTGCAGCCCTGCCATCAGTGGGGAGAGGAGCAAGCCATCTCCCAGCTGAGCTCTGTACTCACCACATGCTGATCCTGTGCCCCTCGGGTCTCTCACTTCACTGCTGATCTGCATCCACTGAACGATCAGACTCGGCTGGGGTTAGAGGCCGGGTTGCAGAATGTGGAAGGGCTTTTGGGGCAGGCATGGTCCTGTCTGCTGCTGACGGGTCCCAGAAGTGATGTCTCTACGGCCTCCTCCCTATATAGAGCTTCTCCCTCTTCCCCCCGCCCAAGAGCAGAAAGTCCCTTAGATGTCTTGCCTTTCACTTTTGGTTTCTTGCTCCTGGAAAGTCCCGAGTGGGGCCAGATCTGCTAACGGCTGCAATAAACACTGTATATTATATTACAGGAATTGTGTTTTTCTGTAACTAGAAAAGCCAGTCCCCTCTAGGCAGGATTCACAGGCCTGGGTCATTTCAAACAACTCAGCTGTCAAGTGGGTGCAGCCAGGACTTTTTGGGGCTAGTCTCCAAGGCAGAGTTAACTCGAGAACGGGGCAGAAAGCTTTTCACAGCTGTTTTCAGCACAGAATGGAGAGTCAGTGACACGGACACGTCCTGTGATGTGTGTGTTCATTTTGCTGAATGGTTCAGTTTGGAAAAAGAATTAAAATGTCAAAAGGGCCAGTTCTGACGTTTTCCAAAGGAGCCATTCGATATTTTGGTTTGAAATGAATTCTCATCTAAAAATTCCTTTGATTTTTATTTCTTTCAAAAAGCTCAAAAATGAAAATAAAACTCAGGAAAAAAAATTCTGCTTGAAAAAATTTTTGTTTTTGATTAGCTGAAAATTCTGAAATTTTTCATTTTCTGTCCAGTTCGACTGAATTTTTTTTTATAATTCAAAATGTCCAACCCGCCGACAAATCTGGGTTTGGGGTTTCTTTGCCCAGTTCTAGTTAACGCAGGTTCTAGCTCTAGTGGTTGCTCCTGCGTCAAATTCCTTGTTCAAGTGCTGTGCTGCTGTTACCGCGAGTTGGCTGCCCACCAGGGGTACAGGCCACAGCTGGCGTCAGCACAAGTCATCAGCCACTAACTTGGCTGCTGCGTGGGGTGGATGCAATTCTAAGAGAAACCCCTAGATACTAAACCCGGCTCCTCTCACAGCTGGCCCCACCTGGCAGAAGGGTGACATAAGCAAGGCACCCACCTTCTCTTGTTTGTTTCTGCTGTGTTCAGATGAACAGGACTAGGAAGGTAAGAACGGCCGCGCTGGGTCAGATCAATGGGCCACCAGCCCAGTGTCCTCTCTTCAGACAGCTGCTGGTGCTAGATGCTTGGAACGAACAGCGCAGGGCAGGTGAGTGATCCATCCCTGTCACCCAGTCCCAGCTTCTGCAGAGGAGAAAGATCAAAGGGTGTCTCAGGCCCTTAGGCAGACCCCACACCACCAGGTACAAACCCCCATTCTCTCGCCCTCTTTCATTCCCCTGGGCTTTGGCACCCCTGCCTGGTGAGTGCCGTTCAGTTGCGGGTGAGTCCCTCAATCAGGGCAGGCCAAGCCAAGCACAGCTCTGCTGCCTGTTATTCACCCACAAAGTGTATTTCCCGTAACTCAACCCTGACCGTGTCAGCAGCCCCGTTGGGCACTAGCCAGCTGTGGGATGCCATAAACGAAACCTTCCTGCGCAAAAATCAGCTGGTTTATTTGAAAGGGCAGGTCTGCTTGGCGGGGTGAGTCATGTCCGGGTCAATGTCTGTCTGTCCGTTAATGGCACTTGGAACCAGTCACAGCAGCTTTATAGTTAACAAACAAAGCTTGAAGTGAAGGTTGGCAAAGAACACGACCATTGGTGATTAGTTTGTGCTGTGGTAGCATCTGTGGGCCCCAGTCAGGATCAGGGCTCCTCTGCGCCAGGTGCTGCACGCACACAGGGAGACTCGGTCCCTGCCCCAGAGAGCTCCCAGTCTAGTTTAAAACAAAGCACAAGAAGTGAGTGTAACCAAATTGCTAAATGCTGCTTCCTTGGTGTCCTGTTTGGATGCAATATAAAAACGTGCTGTCATAGCTTTATTTTGAATAATATTTGGAACAAAAGACTTTTATCAGCTTCAGGTACTAAGAGTGAGGGAGCAGTCCTCATCTTACTCCTTCATGTAGTTACAGAAGTAGAGCTTCTCTTTTAAACGCTTAGTATAAATGACGGGAATGTTACATTCACCCCCAAAGTCGTCACGCTTTACGAAGGGTATCCTGTAACCCGGCGTGACAGAGTTCAAATTAAACGGCTTCCGTATAGCTAATGTCACTAGAGGCTAATGTCCAATAAATGTAAAAGGATCTGTAAATACGTTACTTATCGGGTGCCCTTATTGCATTGACATGCAGGTTAGACATCACTGTCATGACGGTTTCTTTAGCCTTTGTAAAGACACAGGCTAACGGGTTTCTGTAAAAGGAGGTGACATAATTCCTGGTACAAACCTGAAAACAAAGAAGGAGTCTGCTAAACTGACCTACATTTTGTAAATAAAGAAATCTACATGCATGCGCCTTTGGGTTGGTCTTGTCAACGTTCATTTGATAAAACGTTCCTTTGTTAAAACTTTTCTTTGATGAGCAGTGTTTAGATTTTTAAATCATAGGAAAGAAGAAAGGGTGTGGGGGAGAAATCGCATTCTTGTCTGTGCTGACACGTGTTTTACATGAGGGGCTTTTCGTTTAACGCAGCCTGTGTGTTCTGTACAGCGGGTGTAAATCTGAAGCTTTCTTTACGGTCTATGCGTGAAACGGTTTTAGAGCAGTTTTACTTTAGACAAACTTAAAAAAACAAACCAAAGCGAACACCCTTGGTTTGAAGGCTGCTGCAGTTCTACACAGACTGGCATTCCGCACAGCGACTGGTTCTCTCCTTTGTTTAACGAGGTGCATTTTTAACGCGGGCACCGGGCAGGAGCCACGTCTCTTAGCGCGTTATGACTGGATCAGGAAAAGGCAATTCCGTGACCTGTCTAAACTGGCTTCTGCTTGGCTGAGCCACGGGGCGTGGCTTGTCCAGGACTGACAGCGCCAGAATTCCTGCTCTTTGACTCGGGGCAGGGGTGACTGAGCTGCTCTGCTCGTCTCTCAGCCCCAGGCCAGGCACAGGCTTTCTTCCTTCCTGTGGCTTTAAAACTTCCTCTGCAGCCTCTGGCTTTATTGTCCCTCCGGCTGCTGGGCGTTTAGGAGTCTCGGTTTCCCATAAAAACGTTCCAAGTGGCCGATGGGGCCGACTGTGAGCCTGGAGGGTGGGACACTGAACATAAAGGGGCCCTGGAAACCTGTTGGTTGCTATGGCGATAAATGATCTAAACTTCTTAACTACTGGTGTGTGCGTGTGTGGATTCCCACCCTTCTGGGGGAAGGAGCCTGGCCCCCCTCCCCACCATGTGCCCTCTACCCCACCTCCCCCTCCTTCAGCCACTCGCCCATGGGCCCGTGCTCTCCGTAGGGCTCAGGTGTGTGTGTGGGGCGGGGGGACAGGTGGGGTAGGGAGCTTCGTGGCGGGGAGCTGGCCTGGTCTAGCGGTGCTGGCAAGGTTACGCTGGGCATTGACCTCACAACTGCGTGTTTAGACTTTCCGCAGGGCCTGGCCGTTGCTGCCTGCGTCCGTCTCCCCGGCGGTGTCTCGTCACCGGCTGCGAGGGACGAGCTGAACCTGTGCCCTAGCCGGGCGGGATCCGCTCAGCAAACACTGGCCCTTGTGGGCGGCACAACGCAGCACAGACGTGACCTGTCCCTGCGTGCGCAGGAGGAGGCTGCCTGCGAAGGGCTGGTCCCAGCAGCTGGAGTCCGGACGAAGGCAGTCAGAGCAGCCGACACGGACACGGTTCCTCCTCGCTGACACTCGCAGGCGGGAGCTGCGAACACAGAGATCCCAGGCGCGGCTGGTTGGCCCGAGCAGACATTCAGAGCTGGCAGGTGCGACACCGGCCGCCTTTGGCTGCCCAGACTAGCGCAGTGTGTGGAGATGGAGCCTGCTGTACCTGCGAATGGCTCCCTCCTGTCTGCTCCCAGGTCAGTAACTCCTCGGGGGTTGGCTGGCGGCTGGCTGCACGGCCGGTCTTTGGGGTGCGAGCGAAGGTACAAACTGGCCTCGGGCAAGTGACTGGTCCCTGGGACTGGAACCGACCGCAGGGTTTTGTGCTCCACGGCTCAGTGCTGGCTGCCCGGGTCGATGGGCCTGGCCAGGGCCTGCCTGCGGCTCCGCAGTACGACTGGTTCGTGTGTCAGGAGTTCACACCCGCCACGGGCTGGTGAAATCGGATTATAGCACGACCCGGGCGGGGGGGCTGCCCTGCTTCTGGGAGCTGCTCCGAGATTGGCGCTCAGGGTCACGCGCCACTCCAGACACTCGGGGAGGGGGGGGTCGTGTGTGGATGCGTCCCCTCGTCAGGGCCATGCGTGTGGGGCGGTGACAGCAGCGTGTTCGCGTGACGGGGGGGACAGGGCGCTCACTCCTCCCTATACACGGCTCAGGGCCCATAGTGCTCGGCACAAGGAGGGGCCGGGCCCCCCTCTCCCAGCCTGGCAGAGCCTGACCCCCCCCCCCCCCCCCCCCCCCAGGCTGAGCAGGTGCTTCTGTCTGGCGGCAATGGGGTGGGGATCTCCCAGGTGTGGGGCGAGGGCCGGGAAAGGGCCGGGAGCCGCTGGCCCTGGTGGGGTGGGGGGACAGCAGCAGGCGACCTACACGTGGCCCAGCCCAGACCATGGCTGGTGCATTGGCCTCCCCCGTGGCCCATCCTCCGCGGGTCCATCCTCCCGGGCCCATCCTCCCGGGTCCGACTTGTGCCTCTTTATTGAGAGCAGTTTGTACATTTCAAAGACGGGGGCTCGCGGGTCGTACATTCTGCAGCACAACGGGTCACGGAGCCTGCTGCGGAGCATGGCCCCTCGCCGGCTGCAGGGACGTGTGTGTGTCTGTCCATCCCCCAGCCAGTGCACTGCCCTGTCTGTCTGTCCACCCCCAGTGAGTGCGCTGCCCTGTCTGTCTGTCCACCCCCAGTGAGTGCACTGCTGTCTGTCTGTCTATCCCCCAGCGAGCGCACTGCTGTCTGTCTGTCCATCCCCCAGGGAGTGCGCTGCTGTGTGGGTGCCGGGAGTTTGGCACAAGAGGGTTCGGATGTTCCTGGGTGCTCAGCCTGCCCCACCCCTCCAGGCTCATTGCTCAGCGCGGGGGGGAATGTGCCCCCCCCATACCCAGATGCCCCCCTCTGCGCTGGCAATTCAGCTCTGACACCCCCACGATGAGAGGCCTGGGGAGCCCCAGGAGCACAGCAGAGGCGCTGGGGACGGGGCACACGGGTGGCCGGGCACGCGGCAGTGTCTGAGCGCACACCACGCTCGGCGCGGGCACAGTGTCCATGGGTGGGGGGTGTCTCGGCGCGGGCACAGCATCCGTGGGGGGTGGTGGGGGCTCTAAAGAGAGATCCACCATTTTCACTAGCATCTCACAAACAGGGTTCTGATGTTCCTCCATGGCCAGTCTCTGACCCCACATAGCATCAGACGTACCTGAGTCCACTAAGAGATTACAAGATACACCCAAAGCATTCTGAGGTGAGAGTTCGTCTGCCACCCCCTGTTCTCCCAGAGATCACCAGCACAGCTGTTCTGCTGGGTAGTCTTGGGTGCCCAATCTTTCCTCTGTTCACCTACAGAGCGAACAGCCTGGAGACATTCAGGTTCCAGCACCATTGTCTCCCCACCATGATGACCAAGCACAGCCATTTGGTTACAGGCTGTTTAAGCTTTCTAAATATCTTCACCCCATCTGGGATCTTTTCCAAGGTATCCAAACGGGACCTTTCTAAAACAGTCAGTGAATCCATCCCCATTTGGGAAACTTTGGCAGTTAGAAACTGAACCCCTTCTCCCAGCATCTAAGCTGTTGCTTGCTACTGGCAGTGACTCATCCTGAGCTGACTTAATCAATTCGCTTTCACATCCTTCAGTTGCAGAAAACTGCTTGCAAAAGCCATCAGGAGGTTTTATTTCTTCAGGAGCAGTGTTAGGCACCAATCCATTTACCACAGAAACGTCCCTTCCCTCTTCAGCTAGAGGCTGCTCTACAGAAACATTTCCCTGAGCCCCAACAGACTCTTTCTGGGTTTCAGTTAAGTCTAGGACTAAACCCGAGATCACTGGCACCCCCTCAGTTAGCACGGGCGGAGAGGCACACCCTGTCTGCTCCTTAGACAGCAGCTGGGAGATGAACTCTTTCTCAGCAGGTCACCTGCCTTTCTTAGCATCCAAACTATCTGGAATTTCCCTCCCTTTGTCCCAGCCCACATGGCTGTTCTCAGACAAACTTTCGGGGACCGGGGCAGCTTCCCCCATGGGCAGGTTACTACCCCCAACAGACACCGGTTTAGGAACACTTCCTCCCTGGGTCTCTGTTGAATCCAGAACCAATTCTGGTATATCAGCTGCTAAATCCCCCACCAGCATAAGCTGAACAGTACTTTCTGCCTCTTCCACAGCAGATAAACGGCTACTTGTAACACTCAAACAATTTGAGGTTTCTTCCCCTTTGTCCCAGCCCACATGGCTGTTCTCAGATCAACTTTTGGGGACATGGGTAACTTCCCCCATGGGCAGGTTATTACTCCCAACAGACACAGGTTTAGCAACACTTCCTTCCTGGGTCTTAGTTGAATCCAGAACCACCTCTGGTCCAACTGACCAATCCTCCACCAGCACAAGCTGCGAGGCCCCCTCTGCCCGCTCCCCAGACAGGACACTGGGGATCACCTCCCCCTCAGCAGACAAAGTGCTGTTCTTACCAGCCAAATGCTTTGGACTTTCCTCCCCCTTGCCCCAGCCCTCATGGCTGGTCACAGACAAACCCTGGCAGAGTGGGAAGGCTTCCTTAACAGGCCAAGCATCCTTCCCAACAGACCAGCATTTGGAGACAGTTTTTCTTTCCTCAGATAAACTGCTTTTTGCACGTACAAGCTGCCATTATCCACAACCTTCAGGCTAGAGACACTTTCCTCCTTGTCACAGCGTAGGGAATCCATAACAACACCACATTTCCTCTGTGATCTAGTGACGACATTGACCTTACCACTAAGAACTACAATGTTGTTTCCTATTAACACATCCGCCGGGAGCAGATCCCAAACCCCCACCACCATGTCAGCCTTAAAATCTTCCCACTCCAAGTGGATCTTCGCTAAGGGCACCTTTACTTTGTACTCAGAAAGAGCCACCAAATTCACACTCCTATCCGGCAAATAATCCTCCTCCCGGATCAATTCCCTTTTAACCAAGGTAATTTCTGAGCCGGAGTCCCTCCATCCAGTGCACACAATCCCATTAAGCCTGGCACTCGTTATGAATTCCTCCTTGCCCCTTCCCATCCCTGCCCTCACATAGTTAGTGAGGCAGCCCTCGCTGCCCCCACTGGGGATTTCCAAAGTGGCAGCATTAACAACTGCAGCGTTTGTCTCCCGACACAAAGAGGCGGGATCCTCCTGTACCTGGCCAGTCTCTGTACTTAAAGCGACAGCGTTGGAATGAATTGCCGGCTGGGGGATTGCTGGCCTTGGGTTATTCCTGTCCCCAGGGTTTGGACAATTTGGCCTTATATGGCCTGTCTGTCCACACTGGAAGCACATGGCAGGTTTTCCCCCAGGGTGGGCGCTTTTGATCTCTGGGTTGGTATAAGACTTCCTGGCCAAGTTGGGGCTAGTCTTATTCCTGGACCCATCCTCCCTTCTCACCTGCGACGAATAGGGGTTGTTTTTCCCTTGAGGCTTATGCCCCTCCCGGCTCCTGTTTTTGATGAAAGCATCTGCAATCTGTGCAGCCTCCAAAACAGTATTGGGGTTTTTATCCAGAACAGCTGCTCTGATCTGGTGGGGTGCTATTTCCAGGAGCTGTTCCCTAGCAAACAAATCAATAACTCTGCTATAAATATTACAAGCCCTTGCTCCCTCAGTCCACTTCTTCAAATAGCCAAGCAGTTTATGAGCAGTTTCAACATAGGTAACATTATCAGACAACTTAACAGTTCTAAATTTCAGCCTGTAAAATTCAGGCGTAATTTTAAACCTTTGCAACACCGCTTCTTTAAACTTTACATAATCTAACGCATCATCTAACTCCATTTCATTAAATACCTTCCTGGCCTTTCCAGTCAATTTGGTGAGAACAGGCATTCTTCTCCTCTTGGAACCTGATGAATACTACAGAGTCTTTCAAAAGTAGACAAAAACTCTTCAACATTCTCGTCATCCCTGTAAATGGGGCAGATCCTTTCCAGATCTTTGCTGGTGAGAAGCGAAGAATTCTCAGAAGGCTGCGGCAAATCCTTTTTCCCTTCCTGGATCTGGAGCTGGATTTTGGCTGTTTCCATCTGTCTTTGATGTTCTTTTTCATCCATTCCATCCATTCTTTGCCTTTCCTGCCACCCAAGTTCTGCCATTTCTCTCTCATATTGAAGACGCCGGTCCCCCCAGGCTGGCAGCTGATCTTCCTCAACTGCTCCCTTTGTGAGAGAGTCAGCCGGAGAACCTGTTTCCAGGTCGCTGTCTCTGAGCAGCTCTCTCCTTTTGTGTTTTGAGAGATTCCTTTTAAGATCCAATTTTCTCTCTTTGCATATCTGTTTAAGTTGTTTTGCACTCATAGCCTCATATGATCTCTGCTCACTCATCTTAACTAACTTTAACCTTTACCACTCTCAATGTCAAATTTCAAAATATGGAATAGCGTGAGGTTCTGATCCAAACCCCAAATGTTCTGGTTCTATGGATCCTGCTACGACTACGTCACTGTGACCTGTCCGTGCCCCGGGGTAGCTCCGTGATAATGCCAAGGTCAGGGCAGGCTGCAAAAGGAGAGTAGATTCTCCCAGCGCTGGTGGGTGACACTGAGGCCCGGCTTCCCAACCAGCCACGAACTGCTTCTGATTCCCCCCACACTGGTTATCAAGAAGCCAGTCCACAAATGCCCACAGCCCCCTTTACTGCATTTCAGCTCCAGGCTCCCCAAATCAGCACTAGGTCCAGCAAAGAGACCAGTTGTTTAAACTCTGTGCTCTTTACTAAAAAGGTTCCCAAGGGGTCAGCCACAGCACCAGAGCAATGTAAGTTTGGATCTCCAGAGCCCCCCAGCCACACCAGCTCACCCCAGGGCACCCACCGCATCCAGGCCAGGGTCTGGGCCACTGCCCCCAGCAAGTGCAGGGATGGTGCAGCTGTGGCGTACGTGGCTCTCCGGTGCCCAATAAATTTCACTGCATCTGTCCCGCACCATCATCGGCGGCAGGGGGGGCCTGTGGGCCTATTTCCTGCTCCCCCCGCCCCACCGCTGTGCTCAACGCCTGTGGAGACAGGAAACCAGGCCAGGGATCTGCCCCGTCTGTGCCATTGCAGAGCCCTTCTGTCAGTGGCGCCGTCTTCCAGGTGCGCCAC
Organism: Emydura macquarii macquarii; assembly: GCF_026122565.2. Taxonomy (NCBI): domain Eukaryota; kingdom Metazoa; phylum Chordata; order Testudines; family Chelidae; genus Emydura; species Emydura macquarii. The sequence goes on from NW_027133089.1 coordinate 58,791, forward strand.
GACACCTCTTCACAGCTCGGGGCTCGAATCACGGACCCGAGGGCCGGCTATAAAAAGTGCTGCGCGTGGCTCGTTAAATCCTACCATCTTTGTGAAAAGCCGCCGCATGGTAACGAGCTGGTAACGAGCTGGGCCGTCGTGGAGTGACCAGGGCCGACGCTGCACTCAGTATCCCGGCTCATGACATGACCACACACGTGCAGACACCTCGGGAGCACCAGCAGACTAACCCCTCTGCAGTGCTACTGTCACGCTGTCTGGATGGGGGGGCCCTGAGGTGGATTCAGGAGCTCTGGTTACTCCTTTCTACCCCAGTCTCATGTTGGGGGTGTCACGTGGGCTGGCGTGAGGGGGGGGGCATTTAGTAATAGTGTGACGTCAGCATGGCAGAATCATAATAATGTGTGTGAGATACGTCATGTCAGGTACTGTTAGAAGGGATAAATCGTGCTGAGTACGATACTAATACTGGTGTTCATGTATCATATGTATGTAAGCAAGGTCTGAGTGTCTGAGTAAAGGGGGGCACATTATTTGCATGGGCTTTGTATCTGCATGACTACAATTAAGTATTTAGCATAACTACCTAGGTGTGGAGCATAATGGGAAATGGTTAGCAGGGCTGGGTTTGGGTTACAAACCACTTTTGTGCTAACTGCTGGGGTAATGAAATGTTGTCCTTCAATTGTATGAACAGATGTCAGCAGAACTGCGTTTAGTCTGTTATGATAGAACACTTCACCCTAATCTAGACAGAGCTCCCCAAGGGTGGCCAGCCGATGTTTCAGCCTGGAAACGGGGGAGGTAGAGGAGTCTCCATTGGAATTGCAGGGGCCAAGCAAAAGGGCTGACCCAGGCAGGGAGTGACTCTCACCTCCCATTGTTAAAAGGTAGATTTAATAACTCACCTTGGAGTCTTTTGTCTCTTGAAAGCAGGGACAATTCCTGTATGACAGCAGAAGGTTTACCTAGGAGCTGAAATCACTAGGAGCTGAACTTTGCCTGACCACTAACAGAGCTGAGTGGGCAGCAGGCAACTCTGGTGGGAGGCTAGCACAGTCGGTGCCAGCCCAGTCGGTGCCAGCCCAGGGCGGCCAGCGGTCAGTGGAGGGGCCGGCACAGTCGGTGCCAGCCCAGGGCGACCAGAGGTCGGCAGGAGCCAGGTGCGGTTGGTGCCAGCAGTCGGTGGGAGATCGGTGTGGTTGTTGCCAGCGGTGGGGGACTCAGTGAGGCCCACAGGCGATAGGAGACAGCAGCAGAGGGGGCCTGGACAAGCCTGTGTTGGACCGGTGCGGCCTATGGGGCGGAGCCACACCTGAGAGGTGGATATTGCGACTATGATGGTCAATACAGGGGAAGAAGGAAGGGAGAGGCAAAGGACATGCCCTGTACTCTGGGAGGGGTTTGGTTCATTGAGTTCATGAACTCTGTGTGCACTGTTTCCCAAACCAGTGCTGTGTTACCTCTCTTTTGCTATTAAAAGGTTTCTGTCTACACTCAGACTCTGTGCTTGCGAGAGGGGAAGTATTGCGCTTTGGAGGCGCCCAGGGAATAGTGTGTAATTTCCCAGGTGACTGGGTGGGGGCTCGAACCAGTTTGGTGTTGCATCATTTACCCCTAGACATAGAACCCGGCCCTTGCTGCTACTGACTTGGTCTGGCCGAAGGGTTACATGTAAAATGGAAGTTATGGATGTATTTGATATTTCTGTATGTCAGTTTGGGCTGACTGGGACACACCCCAGACAGAGAGGCGGCAAGACAATAGCCTGCTTGATGCCCATTGAGACCCTCACAGAGGCAAGGGGCCCAGGAAGAAACCCCAGGCACACCTGAAGAGTTACCAGGATTGGCCCATGTGACTCTGGACTCCATTTTAGTTCTTGTGACTTTCCCCAGGCCTCATGGCCCGGGACAGAGGGTTTATAAGATCAAACCACAGAAACCATTTTGTCTTTGTTCCTGTCCAGCTGCAGTTGCACACCTACCTCTGGATCTATTCATCTTGCAACTGAACCGAAGGACTTAGACCAATCCAGGTACTGGATGTGAACCAGAGGGACTGTACAAGCCTGCAACTCCACATTTCTTCCAGAAACCTGATGTACATGGACTTCCAATCATTTGTATGTATCTGATTGCTCTAGTCTTTTAACATTTCTCTCATGGTTTATTTCTTTCCTTTTACAATAAACCTTTAGTTTAGTTACTAAAGGATTGGCTGGCAGCGTGGGATTTTAGGTAAGATCCAAACTCATATTGATCTGGTGTTGTGGCTGACCTCTTGGGGTCAGAGGGAACCTTTGTAGCAAAGAGCAGAGAGTTTAAAGAACTGGTCCCTTTACTGGACACAGTGCTGATTTGGGAGCCAGGAACTGGAATGCAGTAAAGGGGGTTGTGTGTATTTGTGGACTGGCTTCTTGATAACCAGTGTGGGGAAATCAGAAGCAGTTCGAGGCCTGTTGGGAAGCCGGGCTTCAGTTTCACCCACCAGCACTTGGAGAATCTGCTCTCCTTTTGCAGCCTGCCCTGACCTTGGCATTCTCAGGTGGCTGCCCTGGGCACGGACGGGTCACAAAATAAAGCTCAGGAAAAAAGTTTCTGCTTGAAAAAATTTTGTTTTTCATTTGCTGAAAATTCTAAAATTTTTCATTTTCTGTCCAGTTTGACTGAATTTTTTCAATCGTTCAAAATGTCCAACCCGCCGACAAATCTGGGTTTGGGGTTTCTTTCCCCAGTTCTAGTTAACGCAGGTTCTAGCTCTAGTGGTTGCTCCTGCGTCAAATTCCTTGTTCAAGTGCTGTGCTGCTGTTACCGCGAGTTGGCTGCCCACCAGGGGTACAGGCCACAGCTGGCGTCAACACAACTCATCAGCCGCTAACTTGGCCACTGCGTGGGGTGGATGCAATTCTACAGAGGAACCCCTAGATACTAAACCGGCTCCTCTCACAGCTGGCCCCACCTGGCTGAAGGGTTACATAAGCAAGGCACCCGCCTTCTCTTCTTTGTTTCTACTGTGTTCAGATAAACAGGACTCGGAAGATAAGAACGGCCGTGTGGGTCAGATCAATGGGCCAACTAGCCCAGTGTCCTCTCTTCAGACAGCTGCTGGTGCTGGATGCTTGGAACGAACAGCGAGGGCAGGTGAGTGATCCATCCCTGTCACCCAGTCCCAGCTTCTGCAGAGGAGAAAGATCAAAGGGTGTCTCAGGCCCTCAGGCAGACCCCACACCACCAGGTACAAACCCCCATTCT
>NW_027133090.1:0-6280 GCF_026122565.2 Emydura macquarii macquarii
GTTAATTTACCTAACTGGGCACCTATTAACACTGAAATTAAATAAAGATGATCAACATGATTCTAAATTTGGATGGAAGTTTTTGCAAAGATTGTTGCTGATTTTGATCAGGAATAGAGTGGATGGATGATTTGGATGAAAAAAAATTGCAAGAAAGGTTCTGCATTTTTCAACCAGCTGAAAAAAATGAATAGGAAGGCTGTTAAGATCTACATGGTCCAATAACAAAGGAACTTAGACATTGTGATGAAGTGAGATATTCTTAGGGTTTTCTTGGAGTGCTGTGTGTGTGCCTCAGTTTACCCCATATGTTACTCATGTATTTCAGTGATGGGATCTGGGTGTGTGATCATTGCAGAGGCCAGTAGAGGGTGGATGGGCCTTCCCCAGACACAGGTCCACAGACCAGACCTCTCTGCCCTATGGGTCAACCAGCTGCAACAGGTTGCATCAGGCAGAGACAAGGAGGAGTGGCCACATTGACTGGGAAGGAGATCAAGGACTAGGGAGGGACAAGGGGATGGGTCTGGGGGCGTGGCTGGCTGAAAGGGCCAGGCTGTCCCCTATAAGGGGGTTTTGGAGCAGGGCCTGAGCGTGGGCTCTGAGTCTCTAGTTGGTTACTGCTGTAACTTCAAATTAATCTGCTAACAAAATCTTTTTATGCTGTGACCCTGAGAACTAATAAACCCTTCCGACTTCCACACTGGCTGTGAATCGCTTCTGACTGCAGGGTGGGGTGCATGGCCCCTTTGGGGGCATGTAAAGGCTCCCAGGGTCCCATCCAGGACTCCCGGAGGGAGCAGGGTGCTGAACCAGCTGCACTGGTGTGTGGAGACTGGGGGAAGGGGGCCGCAGTAGACAGACTCCGAGCAATAGAGTCCTGAGTGGCTTTGCCAAGGTGGTTCCAGACCAGAGCACTGTCCCTGTGCAACTCCATCACAGACGTAAACAGGAAAAATAGAACAGCAGGAATTTAGAGGAAAATCAGGAAAATATCAACATAAAGCCTTTGGGGGGAAATGTACTTTTTTTTAAAAAAGCAGCAGCAGCAGCATGGCATTTCCAGTGCCCTAATCTCCCACCATTGATGTAGATGCAGCAGCAGCAGCAGAAAAAGGAAACTTACGGGTGAGATGTGGAGGAAAGTTTACCCCAAACTGCTAGAAATCCAGGATTACTGCGGATGCTACAACGCCCCTTAGAAATTCGATCTCCTTAATATCACTGCAGAGAATCTGTGGCCAAGCAGCGATCACAGCACAGCTAAGTGGGTGGAGAAGGGCTGTAACGGTAACATTAGCCCTGAATGTGTTTGTTTCTGGGGGTACGGGCTGCATGGGACCGTCCCTTTAAAGCCACTCTATGGCCATCACCCACAGGAGCCCTGAGCAAATCGCTGCTTGAACATAGTCCGGTACAGGGCCGCTGATGAAATGTGTCTAGTTCTTTTTCACGGGCAAGGCCCTGGTGAAATGTTAATTGACCAACCCCGTGAGCTCGCTCTGCGGTAGGTGAGCCATTGCTTCTGTTTCGGACACAGAGAGACTCAGGTGCGGAGCAGTTAGGGCTGAATTCAGGAGGCTGAAGCTTGGCACATAAATCAGTGTCGTAGCGGCTTAGCCAAGCTCCGCCCAGGGCTAGGCACAGACCCGGCTCCCCGGTGTAACCGCTGTGTAACCGCTCGCTGAGTCACCCGGCCCCGCGCGAACCGAACCACCGAGCGTCCCCGGCGGTGCCCCAGCCTGGCTCCCTGGGGCTGCCTGACACCGAGCACAGGGAGAGGACAGAGACGGGGGTTGGGTTCGTGCTCCCGGCTCCCCGCCTCCGCCACAGGCTGCGATGGGGCTTTTGTTATATGAGGAAATTCTTTAGTACTGGGGGAAGTGGCCTGATGGTGCCGGATCATCGCGGGTCACCGCCGATGGAGCCGCACCGCGCCGCAAATCGCACCGCCGCTTGCGCCCGATATGTTCAGGGAAAAGCCGATCCGCAGCCCGAGTCCGGAAACGGGCGGAGCAGGAGAGACACGATCTCCCTGGCAGAGCCCTAAGGCAGCGGGCGGTGAAATGAGCAGTGCGGTCGGCAGGGAAAGAAGCGATGCGCCGGGCTGTGAAATGTCCAGCCCTGTAATGGCGCGTCTCCAAACGCACCAGAATTTCCTCCTCTGCAAAACTCAATGGCAGGGCGGGATGCGGAGCTCGGAGAAATGAACCGTGCGATGGCGGGTGAAGTGAGCGACGTCCGGGGCGTTGTGAGAACAACGCGCTGTTCAGTGACGTGAACTGTGGGATCGGTGTGAAAACAAACGATGCGTCGGGCGGTGAAAAGAACCAGAACCAGAAATCACCTTCGCTGAACGTCAGTGTCAGATCCGCGTGTGCAAAGACCCGTCGCAGCCGCTGGCAGAGCGCGAGGAGCGTAGCAAGAAACCCCCGCGATCTGCCCTGTCCTCGGTGCCGGGCAGCCCCGCGGAGCCAGGCTGCCGCCAGCGCAGGGGAAGCTCGGTGTTTCAGTGAGCAAAGGGGCGGCGGCCGAGTGACGCAGCGAGCAATCACGCAGCAGTTTCGGCGTGGCCGGGGAGCCGGTTCTGTGCCTATCCCGGGGCGGAGCTTGGCCCGATTCCGACCCACAGGCGGGTGTGACCCAGGATAAATGTCACAGCGCCGGGCACGGAGCTCTCAGTGCGCAGGGAGCGACTCGCCCGGACACAGGCACTGTAAATCTACCTCGGCTCCTTGCACCGCAGGTCCCGCATTTCACCGGCAGCCCCAGGGCGCCAGGCTGCTGCCGCCATTGCCGGGGAAGCTCGGTATTTCGGTGAGCGAGGGGGCAGCGGCCGGGTGACTCAGCGAGCAATTACACACCAGTCTGCGCACTGCCGGGGCTCTGTCTCTGTCTCCGGCCGGACACAGGCTCTTGACCGGCTGCGGATCCACTCAGACCTGCAGCAGCACCGTCGCTGAGCAGCGGGAGCGGATTATTCTCGGTGAGGAATGACGATGCTGGCAATCTGCAGTGCAAACGCTGCGCACGTACGAGCAGCCGCAGCCTAGAAGTGCAGCTCGCGGCTCGCAGCTTCGCCCGGCGCGTTTCCGGCTCACCAGACCCGCCAGCTGGAGCCGGGTGAGATGCAGGGACTGCGGCGGGCGCTGAAATGCAGGAGCTGCGCTGGAAGGAGCCGAGGTAGATTTACGGTGTCTGTGTCCGGGGGAGTCGCTCCTGCGCCCTGAGAGTGCCCTGCCGGCGCCGCGACATTTATCCCGGGCACCACCCGCCTCTGGGTCGGAATCGAGCCAAGCTCTGCCCAGAGCTAGGCACAGAACCGGCTCCCCGGGAACTGGTCTGGAACTGCTCTGCCTGATGAATAACCCGACCGCCCTCCCCCGCCGCTCGCCGAAGCAGGAAGCGGCCATGCAACGGCAGCAGCCCGGCTCCGTGGGGCTGCCAGACACAGGGAACCGGCAGAGGAGAGATGCGGGGTCGGATTCTTGCTCACGGGTCCTAGCGCCCTGCCACCGGCTGTGATGAGCGTCTATGTGTGTGTGTGTGTGTGTGTCTGTGTGTGGGCGGGGGGGGGGGGATGCATATGAGGAAATGCTTTTCTATTTGGGGAAGTGTCCACACGGTGCTGGCTCCTCGCACGTCACAGCCGATGGAGCCGCACCGCGAAGCAAATCTCACCACCTGCTTTCGCCCGAAACCTGGGGGAAAAACCAATCTCCAGCCCGGGGCCGGAGAAGCTCGGAGCAGGGCGTGGTCCGCTGGGGTCAGGCACCTCCGGGGGGGCGGGCGGCGGGTTTGCGGTGCTGGCCCCTGCCCCCTGTGCAGATCGTCTGAACCTGGCGAGCTTCTTTCCGAGCTGAACACCTGCCCCGCCTCCCCCGCCGCCGGGACCCTGAGCCCTCGATTGCTACTCCGAGAGCCGGAGCCCAGGAGCACAGAGCCCAGCTCGCAGCTCGCCCAGCTGCTTCCCGTCGAGCGGTGGAGCCACGTGCGAGCTGCGCTGTGCGGTGAGACGGGCGGTGAAATGGAGGCTCTGCGGTGCCACGAGCCAAGGGAGATTGACGGTGTCCGTGTCCGGCGGAATCTCCCCCTGCGCACAGAGAGCCCCTGCCCGCCGCCGCCACGTTTATCCTGGGCCACACCCGCCTCTCGGTTGGAAACGTGCCCAGCGGCGCCCCCGCCTAGGCACAGAACCGGCTCCGCGGCAGCTGCTCGCGACTTGCTCGCTGACTCGCCCGGCCCCGCCCCCAGCTCAGCGAAGCACCGACCTCCCCTGCGATGGAGCAGCCTGGCTCCGCGGGGCTGCCCTACACCGAGAACGGGGAGAGAGAACGGGGGGTTCATGCTGCGGGGCCTCGCGCTCTGCCGCTGGCCGCACGGACGTTCTGCACACGAGGCAGTTCCTTGGCGCGGGGAGAAGGACTGGCTGTGCTGTGCGCTTGGGTGGCAGAGTCGTGCCAGCCCCGGATTGGCTCCAGACCTTCAATTGCCACCTCCCACGGCGGTGCCTGCGAGCGCTGCGTCTAACTAAGGGCACAAGCCAGGAGCGTCTCTCTCTTCCGGGTGTTGCCCTGGATTAGTCCCTCTGTGGAACTGGGCCTTACAGCTGTGCAACCGCCAGTGAAACATGGGGCTGCGCAGACGTGAACAAAGCGGCATAGGAAGGGGCTGGGGGGGAGGAGGTTTCCTGGGGGGAGGGGTGTCACTTGGGGAAACAATTGTCTCACAGCTTGTACATGGGGCCCATTTCATAGAATTGCTGGGCATTAATAAGCCTCAATCCTCCAAGGCGAGTTGTTAAAATCTTATTTGAACGCACAGCTCCAGTGTGAACCTTCAAACTCTCGAGTTCCCCTTTGTCTCAAGTCCCTTTGTGTGAGCGTCAAGTTTGCAGCCGATCCAGTTTCGCTCAATGGAGCATCTCAAAGAGCTGAGGGCATCTTCACACAGAACAGCACAGTCCACTTTCCTCGAATATGAGACGTGGATGGAAGGTGTGAGATGCCTGAGAGCGGTGCTCCACACTTGGGAGCTTCCTTCGACACAGCTGGGAGCTTCCTTCGACGTGGCTGGGAGCTTCGTTCGATGCGGTGTTCTCAGGCGTCTCCTCAGTAGGAGGGGAATTTAATGTCTCGAGCCAATCCGGGGACACCCACGACTGGGGAAAAGCAGCTAAGTTCCATTTTCAAAAGGGAATCCGGCTCTGAGGAGCACGTGACACCCCAGGGGTTCTTTGGGAAGGAATTCATCTGATCCCTGACCGGTTCACGGACAGGACCCAGCAGTGCCCGCCTGAGCTGAACATCACCTGCTGGAATGAGCTGGTCTCTGAGATGAACGTGAACGGGAGAGAAGAGACAGATCCTCTAAAGGATCAATAGGATACAGAGCAAGGGCTTGGATCAGTGTCTCGGTTCTTTTGATTTGGAGGAGACTGAATGATGAGCACACTTCTATGATGGGCCAGTGCTCAGCGAGAGTTCGTCCATGTGCTGCAGGGACCTTCCTACAAAGGCAGTAACAGAACGTTACTAAACAAAACGATTCACATGGGCTGTTGGACGGAGACGCGCGGGTGTTCCCGGCTGTCCCTGCTCAGGATAACGGGGTGTTGTCAGCTGTCAAGCACCAAAGTTCAGATCCTCAAAGCAACTTAGCTGCCTAAAGTCCAAATTAGGCACCGCCGCGATCAACAAACCCCTGCTGGGCTTGGCTGTCACCTCACCCCGTAGGTGCTACACTCACTCAGCGTCTACACTGTCCCTGTCCCAGTTCTCCAGCTGCTAACATCCTACCTCTGAGCACTCGCCCCACTGCTTCCTAAGTGACTTTCAGCCCAGTGGTTCGGGCACTGCCCTAGGATGTGGGAGATGGAGGTTGAAGCCCCCCTTCCCACTGATGGGAAGCAGGGATTTGAACAGGGTTTCGCACGTCTCAGGGGAGCGCTGCACCCGTGAACGAGGCACTAATCTGATGTGAGTGCTGCCTCGGTCTCTCTTCAAGTTGTTCCACTTTAACTAACCAGTAATGGGCCAGAGAAGCAGCGAGACGTACTCTACAGTCTGTGGTTTGGGCATTCGTCAGGCAGGTGGGGACACTGGTCACATCCCTTCTCACACCCAAGAGGGAGTTGAAGCAGACGCTCTCACAAGCGAGCGGAGTGGTTCCCGGCTATGCTGGAACTGGTCTGGAACTGATCGGCGACTCACCCGGCCACCACCCCCTCACTCACCCAAGTAGGAAGTACTTTGTGTACACACGAGTCCGAAGGCAAAGT
>NW_027133091.1:0-6183 GCF_026122565.2 Emydura macquarii macquarii
GACAGGAGTGACTGATCCCCGTCCGGCACCATCTGCTACCCCTGGGCCAGGGGACGGGGAAGGTGAGGGGCAACAAACTGTGAAGGGGCAAAAGACAGGAGCTGTCTGTCTGTATTTCCTACCAGTATCACCCTGTGCTGGGAGTCATTTGTCGTACTGCACCGGGGAGGGGCAAACACATTGGGAGGGAGGAATAGCTGCCTGGGCTTTTTCCTGAGAGTAGGTCCCACCTCCCCCAGCCTGGCCCCTCGCTCACTCTCACCCCCCTTCCCCTGGCCCAGCTACCGAATCCCCTCCCCCAGCTCTCCCCACTCTCCCATTGTGCTAGGACCAGTTCCCCCCCAGGCTGAGGCTGCAGTGCAAAGTGGCCCGTACAGCAGGGCCCCAGTGCTCCCACCCCTGCCCCCGCGCTGCCCCCTGGGGCTGTTTCACTCCCTGCAATGGGCAGAGACTCAGGGGCTGTTCCTCCATGGGCCTCTCTCCCCTCCCCCCTCATTACATTCCCCCAGAGTCTTCCTCATGTCAGCTGGGCTCTTCCCTTCCTGATGCTACAGCGCCCTCCCCGTCCCCACCTTCAGCCTCCACCTCTGACATTTCCCCCACCCAACCCACACCCCCCCTGCCCTGCCCCATAACCCAGCAGCCGGCTCCCCCACCCCCTTCTGCAGCCCTCTCCCCTCCCCCATCTGAGAGGCCTGGTGCTGAGAATTGAGGGGCAGGTGGCGGGGGGTGATCCCCCTTTAGACCCCCCTGGGCACAGGCCTGGGGGCTGCTCAGCTCTGGGAGGGGACAGTCTCTGCTGCGGGTGTCACTGTATGTGACAGAGATTCCCTCCGGCCTGGGCTGGGACCGGGCAGATGATCAGGGGAGCCGCGTTTTCACCCCCAACATTGAGACCAGGATTGAAATAAGGGCGAAGCGTCCCGGAGAAGGTGTCAGTGACAGTGCAGAGCTGGGACCTGTCAGTGACATTGTAAAATGAGACCTCGCCCGCCTCATAGTCCAGGAAAATCCCCACCCGGCTGGGCCTGACGCTCACGGGAAGGGGTGTTGGGGGGGAGGTGAGGGCCTTGTATTCCCCATTCCTCATCCGCATGACCCAGTATCCATCCTCAGGTGAAATTGTGCTCTTCCCCTTCCTGCTCACAGATTCCCTACAAACCCCCAGAGTCCATCTAGGCTTGTCTCCCACCTGCACCTCCCAGTAACGCCTCCCGCCTGGGAACCCCTCAGCGCCCAGGACTTCAGGGTAAGTGTCAAATCTCTCAGGATTGTCGGGCAGATCCTGGCGTGTGTCTCCACGACTCACACGTTTCCGATCCTCAGACAGGACGAGTTCGGGATTTGCCGTGTCTGGATCCAGAGTCACGTCCACTGGGGAGAGAGTCACAGAGTCAGGGCCAGGGCAGGGGCTGGTCACGGGATCAAAGGGAAATTAACCTGTGTCCCCGGTAATCGCTGGGGGGGGGGGTTGTTGCCCATTAAGGGGAGTCAGGGCCCCTCTGCCCATGGGAGCGAACTTGAGAGGAAGGAGAGCAGGAGTGGGTGAGGGGAGGGGTGGGAAGGTGTCAGCGGGGGCAGGGCAGGGGAGTGCAGCCCAGGGACAGGGGAGGGGACAGGCTGATGCTGGGAGAGGTAGAGGAGGGGCAGAGGGGCAGGCACAGGAGCAGTGGAGGGAAGAGAAGGACCAGGCACCAGGAGGACAGAGAGGGGTGAAGGGAGGGGCAGGTCCCAGGGGCCCAGGGAAGCAAGGGAAGGGGGGGCACCAGGCGGAAGAGGGGGGTGAGGCAATGGGGGCTCCAAGGGGCAGGGAAATGAGGAGAGGGATGGATTGTAGGGGGCAGAGGGGAGTGAAGAGGAGGGTCAGGTGCCAGGGGTGGGGGAGGAGTAGTGGGGCAGGCACCAGGAGCAGGGGGGAGGGAACGGGCAGGCACCAGGGGCACAGAGTGAGGCACGAGCCCAGGGGCAGCGGGGGTGTCTAGGGCAGGGTGATCACCGGAGGGCAGAGCGAGGGGGTCAGGTGCCAGGGGGCAGAGTGGGGTGATGGGAGGGGCGGGTGTCAGGGGGGCTAAGGGGGAAGAGGAGCCCCAGGGAGGCAGAGGGGGAATGAAAGGGGGGGGGCTGGCCCCAGAGGACTAGAGGTGAGCAGGGGAAGGGGCAGCCCCCAGTGGCAGAGGGGTCACGAGAGGAGTGGGGGGCACCAGGTGGGCCAAGGATGGGGCGGGGGAAGATGCAGGTGACAAGGGGACAAAGGGGGTGAGGGGTGGGGCAGGCACCACAGAGACATGGGGGGTGATGAGTGTGGTGGGCACTAACAGGGAGATGGGGGAGGGAAGGGGCAGACCCCAGGGACAACAGGGGTGCAAGAGAAGGGGCAGATGTCAAGAGGCAGAGGGGGAGGGTGGAAGGCACCAGGGGGCAGAGAGTTGTGAGGGAATAGGGGGCTCCAAGGGGCGGGGGAAGAAGGAGAGCGGTGCACTCGAGGGGGCAGAGGGGCAGTGAAAGGTGGGGCTGGCTCCAGGACACTAGAGGGGTGAGGCAAGGGGCAGGCAGGCGGGGCAGAGGGATCTCAATGGGAGCGGCGCACACCAGGGGGGCAAAGGGGGCGCATGGGAAGGCGCAGGTGACAATGTGACAAGGGGGGTGAGGGGAGGGGTAGATGCTGGGGGGGGGGCAGAGGGGGAGAGAGGGGAAAGGCAGACCCCAGGGGGCACCAGGGGAGCAAGGAAAGGGGCAGTTGTTAATGGGGAGAAGGTGAGGATAGCAGGGGTGGGTGCCAGGGGCATGGCGGGGGCGAGTGGAGGGGCTGGCACCAGGAGGGCTAAGGGGGTGAATGTTGGGGTAGCTGCAAGGAGGGCAGAGGGGGGAGGATCAGGTACTGGGGGTAGAATGGGGGGGATGATGGAGCAGGGGATCACAAGGGGGCAGAGAGGGGTGTGGCAAAAGGTGGCCTTATGGGGGCAGAGGATAGCGAGGGGGGGTGGGCACCAGGGGGGAAGAGGGTGGATGAGGGGAGAGGTGGGACCCTGAAGGTAAAGGGGGTGAGGGGAGGCACAGACAGCAGGGAGTAATGGGGGGCAAGGGAAGGGGTGGGCACCAGGGGAGGGGGGTGGGGAGTGTAGGGGCAGGCGCTGGTGGGGATAAGGAAGGGTAAGGTGGCAGGGGGGAGGGGTGCGAGGGATGGGCAGGCACCAGGGGGCAAAGGGAGGGGCTTGTGCCATGGGGTTATCGAAGGGGGTCATCAGTGGGTGGAAGGGCAAGAGAAGAGGTGGGTACCAAGGGGACAGACAGGGAAGAGGGGAGGGGTGACAGCTGCAGGCAGAGGGGGTCAAGGGAAGGGGCCTGCAACCGCTGTGGGGTGGGGGGATCAGATGAGCAGGCAGCAAAGGGGCAGGAGTTGGGGCAGACATCAGAGGGTGGAAGGGAGCAAGAGAAGAGGTTGGTGCCGGGTGGGTGGACATCTGTTGGGGGGCAGAAGGGGGGAAAGGAAGGGGCAGGCAAAAGGAGGAAAGGGCAGAGGGGAGGGTGGGCACCAGGTGCAGAGGGGGATGGGGAAAAGAGGGGTGGGGAAGTCCTGCGTGGCGGAGGGAGGAGGGGGAGGGGAGAGGGGCACCAATAAGGAAGGGGAGAGGGGAGGGGTGGGTGCCGGGGGCAGGGCAGTGAAGGTGTGACTGTCTTTTTTCTCATGTTCACCCTTTCACAAGACGATGACATGTTTCATACCAAGTGGGTCTCCTGGCACAATCCGTGCGGTAACGTGACATGTAACGTAAGATTCTCCTGAACGGCATCACTCAGTTCAGAGGAGCCAGCACAGCCCAGTGCCTCAGAAACAGGCAAATGAAGGCCTCAGCCAGGTGTCAGCGTAATCACACCATGAGCACCTGGGAAGCAGCCGTTCTTCGGCAGGCAGAAGGGGATGAACAGGAAATTGACATATTGGCCACAAACACAGCTGGGGTTCCCGTTCCACAGCCCTGCTGCCGCCTTAACCCCAGCTGCAAATATTTCTCAAAGAGGTGAGAAAAGTAAAGGAAACTAGAATAGAAACTAATCCCACTAATACCTCCCCTCCCCTCCCTTCCTTTCTACTCCCGGCAACAGACACACCTGAAACAACCCTGTCCTGGGGAGAGGTCCCGGCTGGGGGCGTCCAGCCAGTGAGCTGCAGAAGCCTGGGGTGAGAGAATTTTTGCTTTCAATTCTTTTAGTCTGAGAAGTTCAATGTTAGTTTGTGTTTTATTTTTTATTTCCTTTGTGACCAGTTCTGACTTTTACGCCTCATTAATTGTAATCACTTAAATTTCTTCTTTCTGTCATTAATAATCTTGTTTTATCTAAACCAGTGTGTTTGGTTGATGTGTTTGGGACCCTTCACTTGAGATAACAGGGCTTGTGCATAGCGTTTTCTATTAATGAAATGATGGACTTTCTATGAGCTTGCGTTGGCCAGTAGAGCGCTGGGCAATCAGATGCACATTTCTGGGTGGAAAATTTGGGACAGGGAGATTGCTGGTGTCTCCTGCAGCATAACTCAGCAGTGGCTGGCTATTGCACTCTTCCTGTGTAGCTGGGAGCAAGTTACATGTTAGAGACTGTGTGTGAACGCCCAAGAGTGGTTGTTCTCACAGTGAAGCAGTGTGAAAGGCACTCCAGACTGGAGAACAAAGCTGTTCAACAATCAAGATTGTACCTGGCCAATGTCACAGGGGGAAGGAAAGGGGCAGGCATCAGAAGAGTAGGGGGAAGCAAAAGAAAGGACAGGAGCAAGGGGGATTGAGGAGGTTGAGCAAAGGGGCAGACACAAGGTGGGGGGGGCGGCACTAGGGAGGCAGAGAGGGGTGAGGAGAGTGGCAGGGGTCAGGGGGGAGTCGAGAGACAGGGCGGACCCAACGGTGGAAGAGGGTTTCAGGGGAGGGACAGATTGGGTGAGGGGAGGGATGGGAGACATAGGAGCTGAGGGAGAAAGGGGAGAAGTGGCTGACAGGGTGTGTGTGGCGGTGAAGTGATGGGAGCTCCAGGATGCAGAGGGTGGTCAGGGGGAGGGGCAGGTGCCAGGATGGCAGGGGGCAAAGGGAGGGGCGGATTCCAGGGGCAGAGTCCAAGTAAACCCCAGCAGGGGAATTTGATCTCAGATCTTTGGTCTGTGTTGAGTAATTTCAGGAGTGCTGAAGAGGGGAAACTGAGGCAGGGAGCTTGCAGGCCACCCTGAGGCAGCTGAGGGGGATGCCCCAGGGCGCCTCCCCATGGCAATTCTGTGAAACTGGCACCATGTAACAGAGCTGCTGCCCCTCCCCCCACAGACAGAGCCTGGCTCTCTCCAGTCTGGCTGTGTGGGCCCCTCACCGCGGTGTCTGACCCCAGCGGAGCCGGCGCCAGAGTGAGAACCTGGAGTGAGCGCTGAGCACAGGGTGTTTGTGGCTCCTGCCCAGCTCCCGGCCCCCCCGGCACAGCTCCCTGGCTGCTCCTGCTGCCCCACAGCCTCCGGCTCCCCCAGAGCCCCCCCCCCCCGACCTCAGGCTGCCCCTGCCCTGCCCTGTGCCGCGGGGTACGGAACCCCCTGCTGGCTGGATGAGGAACTGGGGTGACCTAGGGCCCAGCACGGAGCCAGCCGGGTCTCTACAAAACCCTCTGCCCGACCCAGCCAGACAGGCCCAGGGTGGGCTCAGGGATCAGGGAAGTGCCCGCTCCCCGCCTGGCAGCCCCGGTGCTCTGAAGAACCCTGGCGCAGGGCACAGACACTCCCCGGGCAGCTGCAGCAGGACAGAGCTGGGGGCACAGCAGGGCTTGTAAATGGTGCCAAGGGGGCTGAGCGCAGGGGCTCTCCTGGGACAGCGGGAAGGCAAGTGTCTGGAGCGTTCCCGGTTTGTGTCTCCACCTGGGGCCCCTCAGCGCCAGCCCCCCGCAAAGGCCAGGCACAAGCCGAGCTCCAGGCGCCTTTGGTGAGAGAGTCTCAAGACCCCTCTCCCGGAAACCTCCACCTACCGCCTGTGCCTCTGGGGGGAGGAGATTGAGCAGGAGCGGGCCCTGGAGCAGAGCGGGGGTGCAGTGTGGGTGAGGTTTCAGGGAGGAGGCGTAGTGGGGGGATGGGGACACGGTCCAAGCACCGGTGCCCCCCTGCCAAGCCTCCCCAAAGGCAGGTATCACCTGCCCCAATGGACCCAAGCTCACACCGGGCTGCAC
>NW_027133092.1:0-6337 GCF_026122565.2 Emydura macquarii macquarii
CCCCCCACTCTAACCATCAGACCCCACTCCACTCCCAGAGCTGAGGAGAGAACCCAAGAGTTCGGACCTCAGATTCTACCACCCTCCTACGTCCCTTTCAGCCCCTCTCTTGCCCCTTTGCCTGCAGCCCTATCCATCCAACCCCACAATTCTGCACCCCACTTTGCCCTGTTGTAACCTACCAGACCACACTCCCCTCCCAGAGGCAGCCAGGGATAAGACTCAGGAGTCTTGACAGTCCAGCTTTCCCCATCTCCCTGCCAGAGGGGTACTCACAGAGCATCCGTGACCCAGCTTTCCCTGGTCCCTCTGGCTGGCACTTACCTGTGCACAGGTAGAAGAGCAGAGGCAGGGGTTCCATCATGTGCTGGGTGAGGGTGTGTGTGGAGCACGGTGCCTGGCAGCGATGCTGTCCTAGAGCTGTGAGGATCAAGGACACAGCGTGGAAAGGAGGCAGCAGAGAAAGAGAAATGATTCTGAAAGAGAGAATCGCTGGCTAGGAGGACAAGGAAATCAGGGTGTTATAGGGAGGGGGCAAAATGGAGAAGAAAGAAAAAGTCAGCTACACTGAGACACCAACTAGTCACACATCCCTACATGGAGACAAAGAACAAAAAAGACACAGACCAATCACACACACCCTAACTCCCCCATTGCCTCCCAGTGGTCAACTAAATGTTGCCAATTTAGTCATTTTCCAACAACTCCCCTCCCCCCATAACACCTCGCTAATTTTAATATCTAGGGAAAATACTGAGAAAATACTTACCCCAAGACGGACACACACAACCAGACAGACACATACCCCTACAGTGAGACAGACACACACACAGTTAGACACACAGCTAAACAGACAGACACACACACTCACAAACTACATTGAAACAGAGATAGACAGAGGATGATACTGAGAAACACAAACGACACACACAATCATAATTACACACAAATATGACATTGGACAGTCACAATCTCATGCTCCACTGAGACACCCACCCGCATGCTCCTGTACGGAGAGATCCGCACACACTTTTCTAACACCCAATGGCAACCGCAGGGCGCAGGGTCAGCAGGGTGTCATCCAAGTGCCACAAGCTGCTAGAGAGGGATGAGTGCGGGCGAGCCCAGAGCTGGAGCCCCTGGCTGGCCGGGTGGAAGCGGGCGATGCCACCCAAAGCTGCCAGCCTGATGGGGAGGTGCAGGCAGTGGAGCTCACCCCTGCAGAACTAGCAAGCCAGCCTCTGGGCACCCCTTCCCGTGGGCATGGGCAAAGGCCACACAATGGCTCTCCTCCTGCTAGGTGGTGGCGGGGTGTATGGTCGGGAGAGCCCCTGGGCTCAGAAACTCCTCCCTGTGCAGCCCAGCCAAGAACCAGACCCAGGAACTGGTCCTCAGCCCTGTGCCCCACGCTGCTGTTCTCAAGCTCAAAGAAAAGGCACCAAAACACAAGTTCGCCCAGGGCACCATTTTTCCTAAGGCTGGCCAGGCTTATCTAGAAACCGCCACCCAGTGGGTGGCATGTGATCCAGCACCAGCCACCGCAGGTGGGGAAGTGGCAAAATCACACACAGAGCCAGGACCCTGTTCCCTATTCAAAAATAAACAACAGCACCCTCCTTCATATCTTTGTGCCCTCAAACCTGCACAATAACCATGCACTTTCCAGGCTGAGCATTTATGCCGCACTGCCATGCCCCGCCCTGAGATGCAGCAGCCTCTGGCGTGGGACACAGTGTTTGGGATCCCAAAAAACAGAAAATGTGAAAGGCAAAGATCTAGCTCAGGCACTATTCAAACCCATCTTTTTCTGGGCATGTGTCTGTCTACACGTGTCTATCTCAGTGTGTCTGTCAAAGACACTCTGCTCAGGTCAATCCAAAACCTGGGTAGGGGCATTTGAAGAGGAGGGCACAGATCCTACGGGGCTGAATGGGAAAATGTCACTGTCCTATGGGTTTTTTGGGGTCCATCCTAGAGCAATAAACAGAGAATTCTCTTCCGACATCAGAATCCTACATGGTGTTTCCAGATAACCCTACAGAAAAGGCATCATCCCTTACCAACCACTATAGGCTGCACATTTCTGATTGTCTCTCAATTAAATTTGACAGGACAATGAGCCCTCAAGAGAGACTGGCTGGTCTTGTGGTTAAGGAATTAAACGGGACTCAGGAACCTGGTTCTTTTCTTGGCTCTGATACAGATGCTCTGTGTGAGATCGCACAAATTACTGAATCTCTCTGGGCCTTAGATTTCCCCATCTGTAACTAAAGATAATAAGCCTTCCTTTGTCTACTTTGACTTTGTTCTCTAGGGTAAGGGCTGTCTACAGTATGTCTGTGCAGTGCCCAGCATAGTTCGAATCTTGATCGTAATCGGGGTCTGTTCAGTGCCTTGTACAACAGGGGACCACTTTGACCCAGGAGAGAGGCACAAAATGGTTACAAGACAGAACAGGAGGCAATGGGGAGGAGGGTGGGAAACAGGATTCATAACAAGTACCCAAGTTAGCATTAGATATCTGTGCGTCCCTCTAGTTCTCCCCATCTCTCTCTCTCTCTCTCTCTCGCACTCACACAAATGAGTCATATCTGTCTTCAATCTACTTAAAAATATAGCTTCCTCTTTCCCTTCCTTTGAGTGCAGGCTGGAGGATGCTGAGCTGAGAAATTCATGCACCAATTTCACAACTTTTTCAAGCTGTAGATTTGCAGCCTCTGGTGTGCACTGTCTCTGACCTGAGGTGTCTAGGGTAGCTCACGCTGAAAATGCCTAGGTCAGGGCAGGCTGCAAAAAGAGGAAAAGATTCTCCCAAAACTGGTGGCTAGTGCTGCGGTTAGATTCACCAACCAGTCACAACTAGGCTCCTGATCCCCTACTCTGCTTATCAAGAAGCTCAAAAAAAGAAATCACACAGCTCCCTTGATTGCATTTCAGTCTCTGGCTCCCAATCAGCAACTAGATCCAGTAAAGAGAGAAGTTATTTAAAACTTTATTCCCTTTATAGAATGTTCTCCTGTTCCCTAAAGGACCAGCCACATTCCCATTTCAATATTACCTTGAATCTTACCCAAAATACCACACTGCTAGTAGGTCCTTTAGCATCTAAATCTAAAGGTTTATTATACAAGTAAAGAACGAGAAGAGAGCTGTTGAAGGGCCAAAACAATCAGATACATACATATGACTTTAAGGTCCATATGTCAGGTTCTTAGCAGCCTTGGTGAGTTTGGCTTGTCATATCCCCCTGGAGCACATCCAAAACTTGGAGGGGTCTATCAGTCCTTTGTTCAAAGGTTCAGTTTGCAGAGTAGTTACTCCAGAACTAAGAAGCAGGACTGAAGACAAAATGGAGAAGATGCAACTGCCTTTTTATATCCTTTGCCATAGGGCTTGTACATCCTTTGTCCCAAACACAAGCTCACAGCACATGGGCATGGAAAAGCACATGCAGTCCCCTGTCCATTTGCATGTCCCTACATGTCCTGCTGACTCATAGGCATAGCCCTGGCTTCTCTTGGTGGGTCCACTGTACAGCTCATTACCCTGTTTGCACAAAGCAGGTGTTAGGGTCAGACAGTTTGGTAAAGCATGGACAGGCCCAGAAAAGGGTTTCAGGTTAACAGATCAGCAAATTTTGTGGCCACACTCTGAGGTGACCAAAAAATTTGTTGCAAGAACCCCTGGCCTGGGATAACCAGATAGCAAGTGTTAGAAATCAGGACACTTTTTTTTAGGGTGGGGTCATAGATAGTTGCATATAAAGCCCTTAATATCAGGATGTCTGGACAATCTAATTGTTATACTTATAAAATAAACAGCAATATCTTATTCAGGGAGACAAAGGCAATACACCACATTTATTGTGAAAAAAGATTTTAAAAAGCAGTTGCCTACACACACACATAAAATTCTACAAGGATGGAGTATAGTTGCCAGCCTCAGTTGCTCGTGTTAGTCCACTGGCCAGGTGGCTAAGGCACAAGGGAGAGAGCAGGGGTCTGTCGGTCTGCACCGATGCTCCTGGAGGATGATTGTAGAACCAGACCCAAAGTCCTCATCTTTTTATAGGGGTAAGCTCTTATGCCACTCTATGGGTTATGCTTCATCATGCTGCATCTGCATCCTGGTGTGATTATCAATCACCCATATTTTACAAGCATGGCCATTGTTGTTATCTATCACAGTTTATCTTGTTTTCATCCTTCTAGGTGGACCTCAGAGTTATCACGGTGGGCATTCTTCAGCCAGATGGGTCATAAAAGTTATTTTCAGTCCCTTAAATATTCAAGGCTGGCGCCTTTCTCCATCACTGCCTTATCTCATGTACGCACATCATTCACTCATCCATTCACACACTAATCTCTTAACATTCAACTAAAACTTATGACTGAAAGACTCTAATGTCCTTCAGAAATAATTACATCTTTTCTTATCTAAAACATTTTCTATTACAAGAGTAAATTCATTTAGCAATGGGTTTTTCTGTTTCAGTACATATACTGATATTACTTTAAAACCAATCTTTAAACCGCATGTGCTCAGCAATAGCAACGGTTTCTCAACCAGGATCGTTGGTAACTTTACAAATAGGATAATTAATGACCAGATAGTGGTTCCAAAAAGAAAACAACATTATCAATAGCTAGTAGATTTCTGCCACATAAACTAGAAGGCCAGGTTAAAATGCAGAACCTCAGAAATGCTGTTGTTGTGGTTTGTCATGTACCAAAAAGGGTAAAAATATAACAGAATTACAATATGGCAGAATCAAGCTCTGGGCTTACACAGTTCCCCATGTCAGAACATTTCACAAAAGGGGGCCATGTGTGCCTCTGCTGAAAGGTAAGAACTCGCCAACTGCCCTGGTTGTTGTGAAGGGTTTGTACAGGAAACAATTTTATAGCTATGTAACATCTAGGCTATTGTGACCCCAATCTGTCAGAAGCGAAAGCCACCACCTGAGAAGAAAGAGGCTGAGAGCGAAACCAACCAACATGAGAACAGTGGACACCTGTGGAGACAGATGACATTTACTGTCTGGCCCAGATGCAAGCTGGGAATTTCTAAAGACAAAACACACACCAGCAGAGTTCTAAGAGGTGGTGAATAACTGAGGCCAGATCTTTGTCTTCCAGGGGTAGGACAGAGCGTCCTAGCCAACCAGAGATGGTTGAAAAGGTTGCCCACGGATGCTGCTATTGAGAGATCAGTGTCACCAGGGAATCCAAAGATACTCCTAGACTGTGGACTGACCGACTGTGCGTGCTCTCTGTCAACCAGAGGAGGCTGTGCCAGGGCTGTGAACGCCTCAAAGTACTTTCCTTTGCCCACAAGCAACACCCCCATCTTGCTCAGGTTCAGTTTCAGCCAGCTGTTCTTAACCATGATCTGATCTCATCCAAGCACTGGCCATTGCTGGTGGTGGTGTTGGTATGTGGGGAAGGGATTGTAAAGCTGTGTCTCATCTGCATATTGCTGGCCTTTGAGTCCATGTCAGCTCACCAATTCACCTAGCAATTGTATATAGATGTTGAAAAGGACTAGACAGAATTGATCCTTGTGGGAATCCAATATCTTTTTGGATATCGATATCCCTCAGTCTTCACAGCCTAACTTCTGAGCGGCCTTCCCTTGTCACGCACTGGCTTGGACAGTGGCTTCCCATTTCCAGCTCTCACTACATAAGGGACACTTAATTGCTCATTCGATTTAATCTGAAAGAAAGGTGCTTAACTCACTCATCAGTTTTGCCCATTGATCAAAGACCATTTTGATGGAAGCCATTAGCACTTTCCTAGGGGTACATTTATAAATAGTGTTGCCCCTTTTGAATTCAGTGGCTAGTCAACATTCGGGATCCTGTGCCTTGTTTCTATTAGAAAACTAAATTGATGTTGGAATCATGCACTTCTTTGATGTAATCCTGTTCATTTACAGAAAATGTACAAAGTCCTGTTTCCCTGAACACAGCAGGAATCAAACTGCAGGAGACAGTTTCTTTGCTCACACTTCCAACCCCTTTCCAGAAAGCATTCTGACCAAAACCTCTCTCTTATCTTTTTGTCAGGGTCATGCTTTCAGTGCTTCTGAGGCTAGCATTTCCTTCCTGACTTCTCTTTTTCTTTCTGTTCACACACACACACACAGCACTGAGAAAAAACCCCTCTTCCTACATAGCTCAGTTTCCAACTGGCCTTTCATGGCCTGCATTTTGAGCAGTAGTGCCTATAATTTCAGGCAACCTGTGACAACCATCACATTAACCCATCTCATAAAGGAGCTTCAGTGTTTGTTTCTGACATTTATCCTGAACAAAGGACAGTTTTAATTCAGG
>NW_027133093.1:0-6356 GCF_026122565.2 Emydura macquarii macquarii
AGAGAGGATAAGACAATAAAGAGAGAGAGAGATCAGCTGCGTGTATGTAGTTGGGATGTTTACAACATATGTACAGTGTAATTGAAGAACCCCTTCTGACAGAATAATCATTTTGTTAGGATAAATATTTTCAGTTTCCTGAAATGACACTGTTGAAATACAACCGATGCTATTTATAGAAGGCTAGTTTTAATGTAGATTTAAGGGAAAAATCAAACAATAAATGTATATAATACCAATTCCCAACATATGTTTAGATGCTTGTTTTTGAAATATTGTTGAAATGTAAATTAAAATATTCTTGTTTTTACGCTTTCTAAATTTGAACAATCTCGCTTTTTTCTTTCTCTCCCTATTTTACATTGAGATTTCATACCCAGCCTGGCCCCTCGCTCACACAGCCCTGGGGCTGGGTTCTCACCCCCCTTCCCCAGGCCCAGCTACCAAATCCCCTCCCCCAGCTCTCCCCACTCTGCACTCTCCCCCCCATTGCACTGGGACCAGCTCCCCACACAGGCTGAGGCCGCAGCGCAGAGCAGCCCGTACAGCAGGGCCCTGGCACTTTCACCCCTGCCCCCGCGGTGCCCCCTGTGGATGTTTCACCCCCCGCCATGGGCAGAGACTCCCTCAGGGCAGGAAATGCTGGGACCTTCCCCTCACTCACTGGCCCCATCACACTCACGGGGCTCTTCCCCCCACATCATTTCAGCCAGGGGCTCTTCCTCCTTGGGGGGGGCTCTCTCCCCTCCCCCCTTCTTACATTCCCCCATGTCAGCCCCCTCCCCACCCCACCCCACCTTCAACCCCTGACATTGCACCCACCCAACCCACACACACCCTGCCCTGCCCCCCCAGACTAGCAGCCAGCTCCCTTCACCCCCTTCTCTTCCCTGTCCCTCTCCCATCTGACAGGTCTGGTGCTGGGAACTGAGGGATGGGGGGGGGGGCAGGCAGGTGATGCCCTTTAGCCCCTCCCCTGGGCACAGGCCTGGGGGCTGCTCAGCGCTGGGAGGGGACAGTCTCTGCCGCGGGTGTCACTGTCAGGGACAGACATTCCCTCCGGCCTGGGCTGGGACCGGGCAGATGATCAGGGGAGCTGCGTTTTCACCCCCAGCTTTGAGATCAGGATAGAAATAAGGGTGAAGTGTCCCAGAGAAGGTGCCAGTGAAAGTGAAGAGCTGGGACTTGTCAGTCACATTGTAAAATGAGACCTCGCCTGCCTCATAGTCCAGGAAAATCCCCACCCGGCTGGGCCTGACGCTCACGGGGAGGGGGATTTTGGGGAAGGTGCGGGCTTTGTATTCCCCATCCCACAGCCACACGACCCAGTATCCATTCCTAGGTGTGAGTGTGACCGTCTTCTTCCTGCTCACAGATTCCCTACAAACCCCCAGAGCCCAGCTAGTCTTGTCTCCCACCTCCACCTCCCAGTAACACCTCCCGCCCGGGAACCCCTCAGCGCCCAGCACACAGGGACAACGATCAAATCTCTCAGGATTGTTGGGCAGATCCTGGCGTGTGTCTCCGCGTCTCACACATTTCCGATCCTCAGACAGGAGGAGTTCGGGATGAGCCGTGTCTGGATCCAGAGTCACATCCACTGGGGAGAGAGTCACAGAGTCAGGGCAGGGGCAGGGGCTGGTCACGGGGATCAAAGGGAAATTAACCTGCGTCCCCGTTAATCGCTGGGGGGGGTTGTTTCCCGTTAAGGGGAGTCAGGGCCCCTCTGCCCATGGAGCGAACTTGAGGGGAAGGAGAGCAGGAGCGGGGGAGGGGAGGGGTGGGAAAGTGTCAGCGGGGGCAGGGGAGGGCAGCCCAGGGATGGGGGAAGGGACAGGCTGATGCTGGCAGAGGCAGAGGAGGGGCAGAGGGGAGGGGCAGGCACAAGGGCAGTGAGGGGAAGGGAAAGAGCAGACACCAGGAGGACAGAGGGGGGGTGGAGGGAGAGGCAGGTTCCAGGGGGCAGAGGGGGGTGAGGTAATGGGGGGGTTCCAAGAGGCAGGGGAATGAGGAGGGGTGGGCTCTAGGGGGCAGAGGGGAGTGAAGAGGAGAGTCAGGTGCCAGGAGTGGGGGAGGAGGAGTGGGGCAGGCACCAGGAGCAGGGGGAAGGGAACGGGCAGGCACCAGGGGCACAGAGTGAGGCAGGAGCCGGGGGCAGCAGGGGTGTCTAGGGCAGGGGTGATCACCAGAGGGCAGAGCAAGGGCTGGGGCAGGTGCCAGGGGGCAGAGTGGGGTGATGGGAGGGCGGGGGACAGGGGGGCTAAGGGGGAAAAGCAGCCCCAGGGAGGCAGAGGGGGAGTGAAAGGGGGGGCTGGCCTCAGAGGACTAGAGGGAGTGGGGGAAGGGGCAGCCCCCAGTGGCAGAGGGGTTTCGAGGAGAGTGGGGGCACCAAGTGGGCCAAGGATGGGGCAGGGGAAGGTGCAGGTGACAAGGGGACAAACGGGGTGAGGGGTGGGGCAGGCACCAGAGGGGCATGGGGGGAATGAGGGGTGTGGTGGGCACTAACAGGGAGATGGGGGAGGGAAGGGGCAGACCCTGGGGGGCAACAGGAGAGTGAGGGAAGGGGCACACATCAAGAGGGGGAGGAGGGTGGGGGGTGCCAGGTTCCCAGGGGAGTGAGGAAGGGGCAGGAAGTGGGGAAGGAGTGGGTGCCAGGGGGCCCAAATAGGGGCAAGAGCTTGCAGGAGGGCGGGAGATGGGGGTGAGGGTAGAGAAGGGCCCCAGAGGACGAGCAAAGGGAGGGGCTGGCCCCAGGGGACTAGAGGGAGTGAGGGGTGCAGGACCCAAGGAGGCAGAGGGGGGTGAGGGGAGGGGCAGGGGCTTGGGGGGCAGAAGGAAGGAGCTTGTGCTGGATGATGGGGAAGGGTTGGGGGCCAGAGTGGGAGAAGAAAGAGGCAGGAACCAGGAGGCATATTTGGAGAGAGGCAGGTGCTGGGGGGACAGTGGTGGGGCATGGGATGGGGCAGGCATGAGCGGGCAGAAGGGGAAGGGAAGGGAAGGGGCGGGTGCTGGAGGCAGGGGGTGAGGACAGGTGCCAGGGGGACAGACGAAGGAAAAGGAAGGGGCAGGGAAAAGGAGGGAAGGGGAGAGGGGAGAAGTGGGTGCCAGGTGCGGGGGTTGGTGAAAATAGGAATGTGCACATATGTACAATAATCCAGAAGAGAGGGGGCAGGAGCCAGGGGAACGAAGGGGGTTGATCAGAGGGGCAGACACAAAGAGTGGGGGGAAGGGATGGCACCAGAGTGCAAGAGGGGATCAGGGGAGAGATCAGGGTGAGAGGAGGGATGAGAAACATAGAAGCAGAGGAGAGGTGGCTGACAGGGTGTGTGGGAGTGAAGTGATGGGTGGCTCCAGGGTGCAGAGGGTGGTTGGGGGGAGAGGGGGAGGTGCCAGGATGTCTGGGGCAAAGGGAGTGCTGAAGAGGGGAAACTGAGGCAGGGAGCTTGCAGGCCACCCTGAGGCAGCTGAGGGGGGTTCCCCAGGGCGCCTCCCATGGCAATTCTGCAAAATTGGCACCCATGTAACAGAGCTGCTGCCCCTCCTGCCAAGGTCAGAGCCTTGCTCTCTCCAGTCTGGTTGTGTGGGCCCCTCACCGCAGTGTCTGACCCCAGCAGAACTGGTGCCAGAGCGAGAACCTGAGCCTCTCCCTCCCTGCTGACCTCAGGCTGCCCCTGCCCTGCCCTGCGCCTGGGGGTACGGAGCCCCCTGCTGTCTGGATGTTGAACTGGGGGTGACCCAGGGCCCAGCACGCAGCCAGCCGGGTCTCTACAAAACCCTCTGCCCGACCCAGCCAGACAGGCCCAGGGTGTCGCTGCTCCCACACTGCGACCCTCACTCCCCCGCCCCAGAGTTTGCTGCTCCCCTTGCTGGGCCTTGTCTGCTCTCAGACCAGGAGCCGTGTGGGGCCGGCAGCCCCTTGTTCTGTCTCTGCAGCGCCTGGCTCACTGGCGGGCGCTATGTCAGTAATAACGCTCCCTGCCCAGCCCCTAGGGGCTGCGTGACAGCGTGGGACCTTCCCCCCTGCAGAGTGTCCTAGTTACTCTGCCCCACACAGTCACCCAGCCACTCCTCGAGTGCTAGACGTGGGTCCCTGGGATCAGAGCGGGGAGACGAGTGGCACTGGGCGGTCGGGGGCTGGTGGGGTGGCTGGAAGGAAAGAGTTAATCCCAGCCCAGTGGCACTTTGCTGTCTGACTGGGGCTGGTCTCGGCCCTCTGGGTGCAGCACAGAACGTGTTTCTCTGAGCAGGTCCCTGCCCACTCGCCCAAGACACAGATAATCCAGGTTCCAGGGGAAGGTGCCACCCAGCAGCGCCGCACCAGTCCCAGCACGAGCTGAGCTGGTGAGCTCAGCAGCAGAGATGGGGGCTCAGCCATCAGAGCAGCAGCGTCCCCACCTGCAGGGGGGGGGTCAGAGCTGGGCAACAGGCCGGGCTGGGTCAGGGGCTGGGAGCTCTGGCAGCGAGCGCGGCGCCAGCACCAACAGCCCTGCTGGACACCCTGGGCCTGGCCAGCCTGGGGCAGCCAACGAGTCTCTCAGGGCCTGGGACTCTGCCCAGGAGGGGGTGACAGGTTGGGGTGCCCTGCCCAGGACAGGGTGACAGGGGGAGGGGACAGGATGCTCCCCAGGGGT
Source organism: Emydura macquarii macquarii (assembly GCF_026122565.2). Taxonomy (NCBI): domain Eukaryota; kingdom Metazoa; phylum Chordata; order Testudines; family Chelidae; genus Emydura; species Emydura macquarii. The sequence goes on from NW_027133093.1 coordinate 4,632, forward strand.
CAGTGATTCCCTAGGATGAGGCACTGGGAAGACGAGCTCAGGATCCCAACAGGCTCATAGGCTGGGGTCAGAACTGGCCGGATCCCAGCCGTGCCGGGGCCGGTGGGAGGGGAGCCGGGATGTGCTGACTCTGGCCGGTCACAGGGAGGGAGCCCAGGTTTCAGGCACTACGGGGCGCTAGTGCCAGGAGCAGCTGCAGGGAGTGAATCTCTGCCATGGGAGGGGCTGGAGTCACTGACACAGGTTTGGCCTCGGTTACCTGCAAATCCTCGGGCTCTTCTGAGTCCTGGAACAAACCAGCAGAGAGAGAGGTGAGAATTCACACCGCAGGGGCACCTGGAGCGGGGTCCAGTGCAGGGGGGGCAGGCCCTGCTGTCCCGATGCAAACAGTCCTGACGGTGCAGCAGCCGCTCTAGCCAGGTACATGGGCCTGTTCCCACCACACCCAGCTCTGCACCATCTCACAACAGCCCAGGGCTGGACAGGTTCTGACTCTGTTTTGTCTTTTCTGGCCAATGTTTTTGTCCCATGTTCACCTGCTGGGTTTCTCTCCTGTGCAGATCATTTCACACCCGCCCAGCCCAGGGGCTGCTCCATACAGGGGAACAGGCTCCCAGCAGCTGCTGTGCCCTGCTGTAAGGTCTGAGGCCTTGTTTTTTGGCTAAGCAGTAACAGCCAGAGTAGGAGAGACAGCAGCCAAAGCTAAGCAGCATGCAGTCACATCTTCACCGTCCTGACATTACATCCAGACAATGTAGTATTGGGCTGTTAAGAAGGTGCTACTGAGCTAATAGTACCGACCACCACCAGATACAGAAACAGATCTTAAGATGCGTAAAGAAAACGTTGTTTGATAGCATCTGTCTGGCAAGGAATCACTTAACAGTTGTGGTTGTAAACTCTACACTTCTTGTTGTTTTGTCTGTATGGGACCCACTTCTCTATCGTGTATCTGAATGATTTCTGTTTGGTTCTTTGTTTCTGGCTGTTGCATAACTAAGAGAACTAAGAGTGGTCACTTAAGCTGGTCGGGTACGATTGCTTAAAGAATAATTTTGCAATATGTTAAGACTGGTCAAAGATTTATTTTGTAATAGATTGGTTAAGGTGTAGCTAAGAAGGACTCATGTTTCACTATAAAAACTGGGGTCCAAGAGGCAGACCAGCTAGAAGAAGAAAAGGGGAACGAGAAAAATAAGAAGAAAAGACCTGAAGGAAGAAGAAGAATCCACCTCCAAGACACTGCCCAAGATCAGACCTGCTAGAATCCTCTGCATGACCGTGACATGCAGCAACCAGAATCCAGGTGAGATTGACCTTGCCTGGCTAACAGGGAAAGTCCGCTGCCTGATGAGGATTGGTGAGCACAGCCCTGTATGCTTAGCATGTGTACTATGTTAGGTAATTATTAATAAATAGAGAATAGGGATATTACTGTGTAAGGCTCCTTCACAGGAAAAAGATCCTGCAAACCCACAGAGAATTCTGCCCGGAGCCCTACGGATTGGGAAAGGGTGACCCTGAGCCCTAGAGTGTGAATTGGGTAAAGGTAGGTGTCTTTCCCTGGAGACCTACGGACGGGGGGTGTGGGTGCCTTAACCAGGGTACGCCTGGAGCCCTACAGACTGGGAAAAGGTGGGGTGCCCTAGTGTGTGGGTAACACTGCCCTAGAACAGCTACTCAGGATTCTCACCTCTCTCTGCAGCCAGCCCCTCAGGAAGCAAA
>NW_027133094.1:0-6373 GCF_026122565.2 Emydura macquarii macquarii
GACCTGGGGTCCCTCTATTCATTGACTGTGCTGCTCCCCATGGGAACCATGACGCAGGCCGTTTTGGCCTCTGCAGTATTTTAATAGGACGTGAGGAGGCCGCTGCCTTGGACGATGCTTCCCCTGGGAGGTTCGAGCCATCTCTGCCGCTGGCCCAGCCGGCCTGATGCAGCCGCCCCTGCTGGTGCTGTCGCCCTCAGAGCTCTCCAGGCTGCTGCTTGTGGTGCTGCATGAGGGGACGAGGGATCCTGACCCCCCTCGGCCACGGCCACAGCTGTGTGGAGTTGGGCCCTTCTCTGCGCGGACATTAATTCCTGGCTTCTCCGTGGAGCTGTGCTCTCTGCATTGGGCAGGCCTGGTGGGGAGCCGTGCCCGGGGTGGGCAGTGCCTGGGGCTGCCAGAAAGAACGGGACAGATGGGCTGTGATGTGCGTCTCCCAAGGAGAAAGTGACCGAGGAGCCGGGCTGTGCTCCAGGTTCATATTCAATGGCCGGGTTGGGTCATTGTGTTTACACTGCAATAAAATTAAGAGGGCGGATGAGTCTGGCTCCAGTTCTTCACTGGGGTGGGTGGGCAGAGCAGCAGACAGCCAAGGAGGGGACGGAGTTAGGGCAGAGCTGGGCTCAGAGAGCAGAGCCAGGAGCTGGGCGTGGGAGGGTCCCAGGGCAGGGCTGTCCCTCCTTTACTGAGCCGCGGTGGCTGTGTCTGTGCAGTGAGGTTGGGCGCTGGTGCGCCCGTGCGCTGCCCTGGCAGGAGAGCCTTGAGTCCCCATCTTCCCCCCCACCCACCGCCTGAGGGGTGCACGCCACCCTCCCCACTTTCTGCTGCTTGGGGTGCTGCCAGGCTCTGGCAGGGAGCAGCTGGTCAGTGGAGACATGGAGGAGGCGTCTGTGCCCAGGGACTGTCCAGCCTGTGACGCCCGGTGCTGCTGCAGAGGGTCGTCCCGGGGATCCAGCCCCTCGTCACTCACCGCTCTCAAGCATCTTCGGCCCCATGACGACTCAGCCAGGTACGTGGGTTCCTCCACCTCATGGAGCCGTGTGGAGCGCGCTGGGCTCACCAAGCCAGGGAAATGCACCCTGGGGTTGTGTTAGTTGCGGTTTGTGTGGTGTTACTTGTACTCACTGCAAATCCATCTGCCCTTCCCCTTATATGGTCCCTCCACTCCCCTTGCAAACAGAGTTACAATGATGGTTGTTCACCCAGCGGTGTCAGAGGAGCACATGGCCGTTCAGGCTAGTCACGCGGTGAGTGCTGGGTGAGGGGGTACAGTCGGCTCTTGATTCCCGGAAACGGTTTGGTGGAGGCACCAGCCGTTAGCAGCTAAGACCCCAGGTCACGTCTGTACCAGAAGGCGGAAGGTTAGGTTGAGTTGTCCCAAGAGCATTTGCAGAAATCTCAGGCCCCCTGAAGGAACTGTGAGAGGTTAACAAGTCCAGCTCCTGCACTGATCCTGGACTAGGGAAACAAACCAGTCCTGCTGGGTTTGTCCTGTTGTGTGTGTGTGTGTGTGTGTGTGTGTGTGTGTGTGTGTGTGTGTGTGTGTGTGTGTGTGTGTGTTCTCCCAGTGTGCGCGCTATCCCAGCTCTGCAGATAACTGGGACACCAAACCACGACTGGATTGTCCAATAAGACCCGAGATCGGTTTCAGCAATGAAAGCGCCAGGCCAGGTTTATTGCCAACAAAGCACAGTAAAAAGCATCTCACACGTGCTACAAGTGTCCTTCATACATGTATGCCCGTGACCATGGTACCGGCTCAGTAAACAGTGGGACTTTCCGTTCCTCACTTGGCCAGTCACAGACACTCCCATTGAGACCCTCTTCTACACACCGATACACACAAGTTGTGCATGGCCCCTCTGACAGGGTAAGACACCCCCTTTACCTTGGCACAGGACGGTTTGATCAAACATCTATTCATCACATTGTCGGCCTGACCTTATCTGTAGGGTCGCGTGGCTTGGTGTGGATGGGATATTGGGATGTTCTGGGATCTTGCTTTGCAGTGTGTGCGTCTGCCAGGAGTCACAGCCTGACGTTTGTAACTTGGCTTCATAGCAGCAGGGCTTGACTGCTACGTGAGCTCAGGCCTCGACCCGGCCTGGTAGCCGAGGCCTCACGTCTCAGGCTCTCCCTTTCTGCTACGTTCCCCCACTTCTTGTCTTTTTATGGGGACGAAGTTTACCCACCGTCCCAGAAAAGCACAATGCATGGACTGACGGGAGGTGACCTAGGCACTGTCATGCCCCATCTGTCCCTTAGTCTGCACGGTCCCTCCTGCGACTGATGAGAAGATTTTATTTCCCAGTTATATTTAGTCCCTTGTGGTGGGCCTGGCAACGTCAGGTCCAGGACTTTGATTGAGGAATGTCGTTTTATGACTGAGCCTTGGACACTCCAAATAACAGATGTGATAATATGACGTGTGTGTGTGTGTGTGTGTGTATACAGGTGTAGTCAGTATGTGTACATATGACCCCACCTCATATTTCCTTTTTCAATCTGGTGTTACAGTTTGGTCCTTTCACTTGGATACCGCAGACAGCAGCACACCTGTGTTAGGGCAAATTGCAGTTACCACTCGTATTATCAGCGGTCGTGAGCGAAGTGTTTTGAAGTGCTGGGAGAGGCAATGCTACGGTGTATCCCACACTGCTATGTACATAAGAAGTAAAACAGAAATTTGGGTAGTGACATTACAAATGAGGCCTTTATATCTGAATTTCTTGTGATTAGTCACTACACTGCACTGTCCGTCCATGTTACAGGTTACCCGTACCGCTGGCTGTCACCCGCTGGTACGCTTTGCTGGGCAGGAAGCAGGAACGGCTGGCTTCTCTGTTCCATTGGCTGTATTGCTCTGAGACACACCAGCAGTGTACGTAGATCCAGTGGTTTCTGATAGATGCTGTCTTCCAGATCCCTACTGAATGGGCAGTAACCAGGCTATTAAATTGCTGTGTCGGGATTTAATGTTGGTACCCAAACACTGAACAAGATTGCTCTGAGTAACGTGCCTCAGTCAGGATGCAGTGTCACTGACCCGGGTTGTGACCAGTGCTAACAGGAGGCTTCTTTACATAATTTGTAGTTACCAGGTAACTTAACAGTGGGTTATTTAACCAATTTGCTTTTTTCTTGCCTTTGTTGTTTGCTGCCATTGGTTAAATTTGACCTGTGTGTTGGTGAACCAGTTTAGCCATGCTGTGCAGATTGTAAATCACGTATAGCAATACAGCAACGATACAGCAGTGCAGCAACATTTTATAACACAGCTGCTTTTCACAGTAGCCAAATTCAGATTAAATGACCAATTAACCTGGTCCAGCTAGTGGTTTTCTAGCTGATTGCCAACTTAACTGTCCATTCGTGGTATACGGAGATGTACACCAGACCAGTCTGTTATTGATAAAGCACTTCATTTTTTTCTCTCTTTTTATTTTCTTTGATACCTGGGGATTTCTTCACTGTGGACTGATATCTCCTGGTGTAGTTGTGGTGTGATACCTTCTGGTGTCTTTGGGATGCAACCTTAAACAGCTTAAGTTAGATAACACAATAACATTTTTGCATGTTTGTTTTACATTTCTCTCGTTCTCAATAACCAAAACTTCATACACAGATTGTTAGTTTGTTTGCAATATAATAGTGACCAAGTCATTTATAGCACAAGTTATACTTCTGCAATTGTTGTACACACATTCACTTTTACTTGCGGTGCGTTACGAATATTTTATACTAAACCTAATGCTTTACTGCTAAAATAGATGCTCACAATCTTCTAGGAGAAGGTGTATTGCTTTTCCCTGCCGAGCACTCTGTTTTAGGAAAAGAGTAACAGAATTTCTCCTCAAGCTTTTTAGAGCTATTGTGCTTGTAATACCAGTTCCACTTTTGTTAACTACCTTAGAGGCACAAACTTTAACAATTACTTCCCTTTAACATAGCATAAAAGAAAAGCTAAATTAGAATTGAATCAGTTAAATCAAAATTAGATAAAATAAAAATTAAATCAAAATCAATTTTAAATACAGGTCTAGGCAAATGCTTTGAGGGTATTGAACTCTTGTAATGCTTTCACAGTTTTGCAACATAACCAGACATAGTAAATATTGTTACTATAACATTCTTATAACTCTATTTCAAGATTTAATAAAGGTGCAAACAAGTTTATAAAAACCCAAACAAGAAACAGAGACTGAGTTTGACTGAAACACTGCGCGGGCCATAACATCGTTAGAGATCATGAGTGACCTTGGTTCTGTTCTAGACAGGTTCTCGTGTTGTAAGAGAACTGGATTTAATATCAACGCAGCCATTGTGTGTGCTGAGCCACGACCCCCTAAGCTGGAAGCAAGGACACCAGACAGAAACAGGGAAGTTACCACTGCTCTGGGTTCTGAAAACCTGGGTAAGACTGATACCATCCCTGTCACAGCTGTATTTGAGAGCCTGCCAGAAGAGCACGAAGTGAAGTGACAGGATCTACCACGTGTGGATTTAGAAATGGTTCTAGATTTCTGTGCTGTCGGCTGCTGTGAACGGGAGCCGGGGAAAGTGTGCCTGGCACTTGGAGCAGAAGGTGCTGAGGTTTCTGATGGGCCTTGCTTCCTGTTGGTGTTTGGTGCACATCTTGGGCCAGCCTCTGAGAGAGCTGTCCTCTGCAGAGATGTGTTACCGGTGTGGCAGGGAGATCTGTTGTGCCGGAGGAGCGAAGTTGTCAATCACGGGCTCCATCCTGGCGCTCTAGGCTACTGTAGACAGCTGGGGCCCAGGCCGTAGAACGCTTTGAATACAAGGACCGAGACCTGGAAGGTGTTCTCATGTTCCATGGGAAGCCAGCGTAGGGAAGGGCGGGAGCTGTGCTGTGCTACGGCAGCCTGTGTTGTGAGGAGATGAGCTGCCGTGTTCGGTACGAGCTGGAGCTCTCTGAGTGCTGGAGGTTTCGTGCCCAGGCACATTGCATTGCTGTATCCAGCTGACGGGTGACGGTCCTGTTTTACAAAGGCCAGGTCGTCATCCACCAGGCTGGAGCAGTCCTGGCCACTGCAGACAGAACGGTTTACCTCTTCTGAAAGACAGAGACAGGACGCCCAGGAGCTGGTGTCTCATTGCACCCAGTGAGCAAAGTACAACTGGAGGAGGAAAGCTGGGCACCCCTAAAACACACCATGTATCTGACTCATTTATAAAGCTCACTGGGGCTTAAAAACCAGGCCACGTGCTTCAGAGCAGGTCCTTCGTCTGTATGTGGCAGCAGGTGTGTGAAAAGACCACATCACAGAATTTCACACTATTCAATTCCCCTGACATCCGTGGAGCAGAGTGCTCCGTGCTGGATCAAACTCTGAAGCAGCCAGACTGGTTCAGCAGTCCCTCACTGAGTAGAGTTACTGTCACATTTCTGTTCACATGACTGCTTTCGTCCTGAAGCAGTTCATGTTGTTTAAATACAGAACCATTGACCTGCAGTGGCCCCTGGTCCTAGGGCAGTAGCAAGCCGGCACTCAGGACATTGCACAGTCGCAGCGTAAACCTTGTACAATGACACTGGGCAAACGTCTACTTATGAGAGGCATCGTGCTTTCTGTAACAGTCAGGCAGAGCAGAGCAGACAAGACTTCAGCTTAAGTTCTAGTCTGAAAAATCCATTCAGAGAGGTGACGGCATGGAATTTAGTTTTCCTCTTGAGGGAATAAAACCTCTTCTTGTGCATTATGAGAAATGTTAAATGGTCAGAACGTTCAGCTTGTGTAACTTCCTTTCTTCAACCCTGGCTGTTATATCTCAATGAGATCTACAAAGCAAGCCAAGTTTGAACAAAATTGATTCAGCCAATTTAGAGACGTCCATGGGGCCGTTTGTGATTTTCTTAATACACCTAGAACTCAAATGACTGAGTCGAGCATTTCAAACTTTCCAAAATTCCTTTTGGGCTGAGACCAAAAATGGAAACGTTCAGAATTTGCTTAAAAAAAAAATCTCTTTGGGGAAGAGAGGGAGGTAAAAAGCAAATTGGAACTTGCCCATCGCATGCACTACCCATGCGTGTTACAGTTTTAATTGCGGAGAAAGTCTTTAACCACTGCTGCTACTAAGAAATTCAGTGACTGATTTTAGGCCTTGTTTTAATAATATTTGTAAAATGTAATAATCATGCATGTGAAGAAATAGAGGGTGGCAAATGGGTACTGCAGGTGGGTGTGTTCTGTAGGAACAACATCACTCTCCAAGCTTTAGAGCATGATCACGTGGGGTGCTGAGTCCTCCCATTCCTGTGGAAGGCAGTGATTGATGTTGTGCACCTCGCAGGACTGAGCCTCTGATTTCTGCCCAATATTCATTCTTGGTTATCTGCAGTTAGTTCCCT